>NC_092131.1:93931180-94235603 GCF_043159975.1 Macaca nemestrina
TCCTGTCATTATGATATTAACTGGTTATTTTGCTCGTTAGTTGATGCAGTTTCTTCCTAGCCTCGATGGTCTTTACATTTTGGCATGTTTTTGCAATGGCTGGTACTGGTTGTTCCTTTCCATGTTGAGTGCTTCCTTCAGGATCTCTTGTAAGGCAGGCCTAGTGGTGACAAAATCTCTAAGCATTTGCTTATCTGTAAAGGATTTTATTTCTCCTTCACTTATGAAACTTAGTTTGGCTGGATATGAAATTCTGGGTTTAAAATTCTTTTCTTTAAGAATGTTGAATATTGGCCCCCACTCTCTTCTGGCTTGGAGACTTTCTGCCGAGAGATCTGCTGTTAGTCTGATGGGCTTCCCTTTGTGGGTAACCCGACCTTTCTCTCTGGCTGCCCTTAAGATTTTTTCCTTCATTTCAACTTTGGTGAATCTGGCAATTATGTGTCTTGGAGTTGCTCTTCTCGAGGAGTATCTTTGTGGCGTTCTCTGTATTTCCTGGATTTGAATGTTGGCCTGCCCTACTAGGTTGGGGAAGTTCTCCTGGATGATATCCTGAAGAGTGTTTTCCAACTTGGTGCCATTTTCCCCCTCACTTTCAGGCACCCCAATCAGACGTAGATTTGGTCTTTTTACATAATCCCATACTTCTTGCAGGCTTTGTTCATTTCTTTTTCTTCTTTTTTCTTTTGGTTTCTCTTCTCGCTTCATTTCATTCATTTGATCCTCAATCGCAGATACTCTTTCTTCCAGTTGATCGAGTTGGTTACTGAAGCTTGTGCATTTGTCACGTATTTCTCGTGTCATGGTTTTCATCTCTTTCATTTCGTTTAGGACCTTCTCTGCATTAATTACTCTAGCCATCAATTCTTCCACTTTTTTTTCAAGATTTTTAGTTTCTTTGCGCTGGGTACGTAATTCCTCCTTTAGCTCTGAGAAGTTTGATGGACTGAAGACTTCTTCTCTCATCTCGTCAAAGTCATTCTCCGTCCAGCTTTGATCCGTTGCTGGCGATGAGCTGCGCTCCTTTGCCGGGGGAGATGCGCTCTTATTTTTGGAATTTCCAGCTTTTCTGCCCTGCTTTTTCCCCATCTTTGTGGTTTTATCTGCCTCTGGTCTTTGATGATGGTGATGTACTGATGGGGTTTTGGTGTAGGTGTCCTTCCTGTTTGATAGTTTTCCTTCTAACAGTCAGGACCCTCAGCTGTAGGTCTGTTGGAGATTGCTTGAGGTCCACTCCAGACCCTGTTTGCCTGGGTATCAGCAGCAGAGGCTGCAGAAGATAGAATATTTCTGAACAGCGAGTGTACCTGTCTGATTCTTGCTTTGGAAGCTTCCTCTCAGGGGTGTACTCCACCCTGTGAGGTGTGGGGTGTCAGACTGCCCCTAGTGGGGGATGTCTCCCAGTTAGGCTACTCAGGGGTCAGGGACCCACTTGAGCAGGGAGTCTGTCCCTTCTCAGATCTCAACCTCCGTGTTGGGAGATCCACTGCTCTCTTCAAAGCTGTCAGACAGAGTTGTTTACGTCTGCAGAGGTTTCGGCTGTGTTTGTTATTGCCCTGTCCCCAGAGGTGGAGTCTACAGAGACAGGCAGGTTTCCTTGAGCTGCTGTGAGCTCCACCCAGTTGGAGCTTCCCAGCAGCTTTGTTTACCTACTTAAGCCTCAGCAATGGCGGGCGCCCCTCCCCCAGCCTCGCTGCTGCCTTGCCGGTAGATCACAGACTGCTGTGCTAGCAATGAGGGAGGCTCCGTGGGTGTGGGACCCTCCCGGCCAGGTTTGGGATGTGATCTCCTGGTGTGCCTGTTTGCTTAAAGCGCAGTATTGGGGTGGGAGTTACCCGATTTTCCAGGTGTTGTGTGTCTCAGTTCCCCTGGCTAGGAAAAGTGATTCCCTTCCCCCTTGCGCTTCCCAGGTGAGGCAATGCCTCGCCCTGCTTCAGCTCTCGCTGGTCGGGCTGCAGCAGCTGACCAGCACTGATCGTCCGGCACTCCCCAGTGAGATGAACCCAGTACCTCAGTTGAAAATGCAGAAATCACTGGTCTTCTGTGTCGCTCGCGCTGGGAGTTGGAGACTGGAGCTGTTCCTATGCGGCCATCTTGCTCCGCCCCCCCCTGTACCACATTTTCTTTATCCAGTCTATCATTGATGGGAATTTGAATTGGTTCCAAGTCCTTGCTGTTGTAAATAGTGCTTCAATAAACATGTGTGCATATGTCTTTATGGTAGAACCATTTCGAATCCTTTGGGTAATTTTCTCATTTCTTTAATGTCACTTTGATTTAGTGACAACTTGAGAAATATCAGGGCCTGTGCTGTATGTTTTAGTTATATTTTTTCATTCAATGTTTGCAATCACCCTTCAGGCTAGACATTATTTTAATCCCATCTTGCTGATTAGAAAAGTGAGAGTTGGAGAGTTGAACCAAGTTCCCTGATTCAACTGGAATTTAAGACCAGGCATATACATATACATAGCTCAAGCTCCTCACCACAGCATGGGACAGGGAACCTATTTGAGTCTTTGGTTACAACTTCTGCTGGAAACAATTGAGTGTATCAGAATGCCTGTTACAAGTGGGGAACCTACTTAGGATCTGTTAATGAACATTAAATATTCCATATAGAGTTTTTCTTATAGTACTTCTTCTTTACCATATCTAGAGGAGCTACCACTTCAGCACTTAAATCTTTGCTAAAACTGACCTCTTATCAAATGTCAGCCCTCCAATATTAATAGCATTTCATAGCAGCATTCTGTCCTAGAAGTCACCTTGAAGTTCCTTGAACCTTGTTTTCTGCTTTCATCCCAAAGAGCTAGGGAGAGTCAATTTTATAGTGTGCCCCTACAAATGTACTATTCTGTTCTTATTGTTGTTGTTGTTTTGTTTTGTTTTTTAGCTTTGAATGCTAATTGATGGGGTCAAGAAGAAGAGTTACTGTTCATCATTTAAAAGCTAAGGATTATTTTTTAAATCTTACAGCTAGGCACCTGTGTGGAAGTGCTGCCAAAGGGGTGTTTGTAATGGATCCCAATGAGGTCAGAGTTAGAGGATTCTTCCAATATATTCCTGATGAGGTATTCAATAACAGATTTAAGTGGTACTTAACGTTTCCCCACTGCATGCTGTCAGTAGACTTTAAACAAAATTGACCTGCAGTCTAGCTTTGAACTTGATAAGCCAGGGGAGCTCAGTAGAACTTTACTGATGAGCTTGCAAAAGAGAGGTTGAGTTGTAAAGATATAATTAAAAATATGGCAGCGTGAAACTTGATAAAATCCACCTTTTAAATAATTCAGGAGATGAAACATTACTATTTCTTCTAACCCTTGATGGTAGGTTTCTATAGATACCAAGGCCATTGTATTTAACATTTATTACTGTGCTTGAAAAGAAAATTTAGACCTATGCTGTTATAATTTTATTTTTATCAAAAAACTATACAGGAAGAATGTGCAGAAAGACTTACTAAGAAAGTTAAAATGTCCAAAACGTAACTTGTTTGGAATGGTGTGAAATAGTCATTTGAAAATTCAGAAAAGCCATTTATTTGATGGGCAATATTGGGTAAGAGTACTTCATATTTTGCTTCTTATCAGTCCAATTTCAGGCTCTGGAGGTGAGGGACAGGTTCCGATCTTGCTGGTCTTGCTACTCAGCTGACCTGGCTTTTGGGTTTTGACTCTGGCCTGGCCATGTGGTGATTAGGGCTAGAGAAACTTTATCATTGGTCCAATTAAATTTAATCATTAGATTTCTGAGTAAACAATTGGCAAGGGGCAAAAAAAGGGGCTCCCTTTCAATAACCTTACTGATCTGATAAGATATCAGCTTGATGCTGTTGGTTTTGCCCAATGGGAGGATCCCTGGACCAAGAATGAAGCTAGCATGAAAGAAGACAGAATCTAGTGACAGAGATGGAATCTCAGCTTTCTTGATGACTTGACAATAGCCATTCCTGGAACATGTTCCTTAGAACTCTTTAGTAACATAATTAAAACAAATCTGTTTGTTGACTAAGCCAGGTTGGTTTTTGTTACTTGAAACGAAGTTAATACGAACTGCCAAAGTGAGCCATTTCACTTTCTGTCCTTCTAGCTCTAATTTCAATATAAATTTCAATGCACTCTCCCTGTTGGTATGGCTCTGACCACCACTTCTCTATTCTGCCCAGCCCCTTCTCATTCAACAAAGACCCTTGCAGATTACACACCTCATTTAGCTATTGTTCACGAGTATCTCCCTATCTGATATTCTGTCCAGGGCAGAGTCACCCTTCAACGGATCCCTGGAAAAATTCATCTCCTTCTGAATGCCTTCTCTGTGACTCTACTTTACTCCTTCTTTTGCTTCTCTAAGTGTTTTACACTGATCATAGCACATAATTGGCACTTTATTATCTACTGTCATTCTGTAAGTCAATGTTTATTATTATTATTCATTTTATAGATAATATTCCTCTTCCACTGAAGAGGTAAATAGGTGCTTTGGTCATACCTGCGTCTCAGCTCATCACATTCACCAGGACGTCTCATCTTACATTAATATTATAGTTGAAAGTCATGCATAAATGCCACTTGAATAAAAAGAGGAGAAGTTTGCTGGTAACATATAAAAATAAGTAGAAAATCCATACTTCCAATTTCCTTACATGAGTATACTTATCTTTTCAACTCATTTGTGTGATTCTTTGGTACAGAGTTTCTATATTCTAATATCTTTATGCCTTAGAGACTCTAGTAGAGCTTAGACACATAGCAGGTACTCAGTGCTAATTTTCCTTTCTTCTTCTTATTGTCTCTTATTAACATGATTTCAAGATGAAAGTTTAAGTCCTTAAATGGCCTACAAAGCCTCGGTCTTCCTTTCACTACTTTTCTGCCTTCATCCATACCATTCTCTCTACATCCATCCACTGAGCTGCTCTGACCTTCTTGCTATAATGGAAATGTGCCAGCTGTGCTCCTGCCTCAGGGCCTTTGCATGTTCTATTCCCTCAGCCTGATGTACTCTATATGTGAGTCTGTCCTCCACCTTTTCAAATCTGTGCTCCAATGTCACTTTCTGTCCTACTTAAAACGTCATGTTTTGTCCCTACCTAAAAGCTCTCATCTCCCCTATCTTGCTGTTCTCTGTAGCACTTTTCACTTTTTTCAGACTATGTGATTTAGTTGTTCATTATATTTACTGTCCCACTACAATATAGAGAAACATTACTCTTTCTTCTAACCCTTGATGGTAGGTTTCTGTAGATACCAAGGCCATTGTATTTAAATTGTATTTAACATTTATTACTGTGAATAGGGGCTCTGTTTCCCTCTCTCTCTCTTTTTATTCATTGCTGTACCACCATTCCTACAAAAGTGCCTGGCATATTTGAGGTACTCAAAAACTTTCTAATGAATAAATTTTATAATTCTGTTTATTTTTTTAAAGGTTGTATACCTACCCCACTCACCTATCAAGCAAACCTGACTCTCTCCTGGTCTTCTGTGTACTGAGTGACCTGCTTCTACACCACCACTCACACAAATTCATGCCTCTTTTTTGCGAGGTCCTCCCACCCATGTTTACTTAATTGTTTTAAAACTTTGTAATCGACCACTGTCTGAAGGTATTCTCTTTCTCTCAGTTCCCATTATATTTATGATTGGTATAACTCCTTTGAAGATATGTGTAGCCTTGTTTTTCATATAAATTTTGAGTGTTATCTTGTTTCCCCTCAAAGTTTATGTTTCATTCTTGAACATAGGAAAGAACAATTTGTACAATCCATCCTTCATAATTACATTCTGGTTCATTTAATCATTAATTATTTAATTAGCAATATAATTAGTGAGTGCATGATGAAAGACAATACTGTGCTAAGATTTGGGGAATACAAGCTCCCTGCTCCCTGTCCTTAGTGAGTTTATAGACTGGTGGTAAAGAGAGTCAGAAAAACAGATAACTACAAAATGTGATGTAAGAGTAGGGAAAATAAATGGAGCAACATGAGAAGGACTGTGCCATGACTGGAAGAATTCTTAAGGAAAGGATGCATCAATAATGTCTTCTGGGGAGATAAATGACTTAAGAATTAAGAGCGAACAGAATGAGAAAAGTGTAGCAGGCAGAAGAACCAACTAAAGTTTGACCAACTCAAATTCTTTTCAAAGGCAAAGAGAAGAAACAGCATAGTTTCATGTGTGTGTGTGAGATGACAAGCAATGGTAAATGGGAGAGCGAGAGAAGGGAAAATGAGTTAGGAAAAAAAACAGAAAGTATTTTCTGTTTACTTTCTGGCATATATATATATATATATATATATATACACACACCTACACACACATGTATACATACATATATTTTATTTTTATTATATACTTTTTTATTGCATATTTATTATATTACACATATTTTAACCATATGTAAGCTATACATAGATAATTAAAATACATAATTTATATAAGTATGTTATATATATAAGCTAGGACTGATTTGGGTTGCAAGTAGTAGAATATTTGTGACGGCAATAATAACACTCCGAGACCTCACACAGGGCTGACCACATGTCCCACTGTGCCAGGTTTGTATCTGTGCTATTTCTGATAGTGCCCACTTCCACTCTCAAAAGGATCCTGGTTTGGGTGACAATTCAGTCAATCCCTAACATAGCCAGAAGTCTGGCCTTAGAAGCTGACCTGTAGCTCAGCCGTATGGTCAGCACCCAGGCTTCCTCCTGGCCTTCTGCTCTGCCTTCCTCCATGTCTTCTTATCCTCAGGCTTGTCTCTTTAAGGTCCCAAGATGACTGATGCAGCGCCATACATCACATTCTCCCACGTTCAAGGCAGCTAGATGGCAATATCTTTGCTAGCACCTGAGTTTATTAGGAAGCAAAATCCTTCCCCAAAGCAACTTCTCAGTTCCTGAAATCTTACTGGCCAGGATGCCCATCCCTAAATCAATCACAGGTAAAGAGAAATGAGGTTACCATGCTTAGACCAACAGGATTTTAAGGTCTCATAGAAGATAAGAAGTAGCTACTGAACAGGCAACAAATTGCCTGCCACAAATATATTCTTGGTTTCCCATGGAATAGCCATTAGCTTTCTACAGGGCCCTGAGAAGAGTTTAAATGACAAGAACAAAGAGCTTAAAAGTCACATTTTTTGCTTTTCCCTAGCAGAATCTCTACAGAGAAACTAATTTATGCCATCCTCATCTCCCTGTGAAGAAGGGGGTGTGGGGTCTGAGAAGAGTGATCATGGGGTACCATAGATCCAGATTTAAGTTGCAGCTCACTAACCCCATGATACTAGGCTAGTTACTCATTCTCCTTGAAAGTTATTTGTCTCATTTCTAAAAGACAGATGATGATAACTCTATTTCAGATTATTTTCAAAAATTAATAGCAATGACTGGGAAACACTTTGCAGGGTACCTGGTATAGGTGCTTAATAATTAGAATACACTATTATTATTGGTCAAAGGATTTGAGACTTAATCTGAGTTTTAACAGTGATATAAAAATAATCGCAAAATATAAGCAACGCTCTACTTCAAAGACCTAGGCAGGGTAAGGTTGGTTTGTGGATTTATGAGCACCAAATTTTCAACCTGCAGAGCTGTCTATCTGGTCAGATAAAAACTAAGAAATTACAGTCTCGTGGTAATGCTTCCCACACTCTATTCTGCAAGGGCAAATATTGTTAATTTCCTTCAGGTTTGTTTGTTTGCTTTTAAGTATGCTTATCTTCTATCTACTTTGCTTAAAGCCATGAGGGCCAGCAGTATGCACCTATCTTCACGTATCTGCATTGCAATGCAAAACCTCTAAAATGTTGACCATATTTTTAACTTTCAATTTCTACAAGTAGACAAAAATAGTTAGTGAAATCTACATGTTTTTCATCTACTGCTAAAGTAAAACAATTCATGCACTCTTTCGACAGGGCTTGGTGTTCATATTCCTACCGAAGCAGGAAGATTTCCCTAACCCCTTGGCAGGTGGGAACTGGAGTGCACAGATGCTAGAACTAGCCGGTCACTTTGGTGCCGGCAGAAGACTCCACTCGCTCTGTCCCATTGCATTCAACCCCTTGCAGGAGAGGGGAGCACGGATGAGTGGGTGCAGGAGCCAGGGCAAGTGCTTTTGGGCACTGGCAGGAGCAAAACTCTGTGCAGGCCCCACAGCAGCCCCTAGGGGGAGTACCCGCAATCCTGGAAGCCCCAGAGGGCGTGTGTTACAGTGATCTTTTAACTTTGCCATCCATGGACAGGTTAAGTGTTAAACAGCTCAGTGGCCCTCTGCCTTTTCGCATGAGGTGGTTGTTCTCCATCAGCGAGGGCAGATCAGAAGATCAGTGTGACAGCCTTTAGTATCTGCACCTGTGACACCTGAGCTCTTGTTCAGCATCCAAGAAAAATCAGTTTGTACAAACGAATTGAAGGGTGGTGCGCATGGAGGATTTTATTGGTGATGAAAGGGGGGCTGGAAAGGGGATAGAGTGGGAAGATAATCTTCCCCCAGAGTCTGGCTGGGAACGGCCGGACTCCTCTGAAGCAACGCTCTCAAGCCGTCCCTCTGGAGTCAAGCTGCTTCTCTCCAAGGTCCATCCATAGTCTCTGAGGTTCCGCTGCTTCATCTCTTCTCTGCAAGTGAAGCCTGGAGTTTTTATATGCACAGAATGGGGAACAACTGTGGGCCATGGGTGAGTTTGAAAAAGGCAACATTCTAGCGATAAGACAGGCAATGCTGAACGTTCTCACTTTAGGCTGCGCGGTTCCAGGTTTGAGGGTGGAGCCTTTGCGGGGGACTTGCCCTCTTCTGCCCAGAATTTCCCTGCCTCCTGTCCCTATCACTACTCTCTAGCTCCTGTCACCCTCAGCCACCTGGACCTTCCACTGAGCACTAAGTGTGGAAGGAGATCCTAATAGGTAATATGTGAAGAGGCAAACTGGAGAAAGAGGGTGACTTCCCTATGTACCAGTGTAATAAATCACTCCAAGGACAAAAAAAAAAAAAAAAGGCATTTTAGCTTTAGGAAAGCTGAACTTTGGCAGGGGGAGAAAGCAGTCCCAAAAAACCTGGTAAGATGTCGCTTAGTAGACCAAGGGCATTCATCAGAGGGTGTGAGTTTTCCTCCAAGCGTTAGTTGGCTTGAGATTTCTAAAACTCCCAAATCAAGTCAGAAATAACCCTTTTCCTCATCCTCATAGTACATTTCTGGCTTTGGTTTGCAGAAATCAAATTTGTTTTTCTTGGTCTTCATTTATTGTCAGAATGTGAGAGACATACTTTGCTGAAGAGCAAGGTTATTTAGGGTGATATTTCTACCTCTAACTTTGATTTTAAAAAAAGACTTTACATCCTAACTTTATTTATTTATTTTATGGGTTTAGAATTCAATAGCAAAGAATTCTTACCATTAATTCAACATTTTTCCATGCAGTCTGCATGATGGAAGAGAATCATCCAATGTCTGATTTAGAAATGGGAGCAGATATTAGTTACTTCTTAAAAGGGGGAAAAGTTCTGATCTCAAATATTTGTTTAAAACTTGGAGCATTACGGTGCTATGAAATTCAGATTGATAATGTAACTGATATAACAAGTAAAATAAGGTATCAGTCAAGTAGCAGAACATTAGTATTTAAACAGAGTTAATGTAGCAGGCATTTGACTTTGTACGTATGTATAGAATCCTTATTAGTTATTATGTTTTTTAAAAGTTGAAATTTGATTCCTAAAGTTTTAAGTGACCTTTCCCAGATGAACCAAAATGATTACAATTTTTTAAAGTTCTGTGCACAGCATATCAACATATATTTACTGAGAACCATATATTTTCTTGTAACCCTAACACCAATTATGTTATATGAGCTTCATAATTCATAAGTTAATCACCTAATAATTACCTTAATGAAATAGTTGTAGTAGGTGAATGGAAGCACACACATTATGGAAATATGGAATACTGCAAATGATGACATAAATACATTCAGAAGACTGGACTTCATAATTGCCTATTTGTTCATGAACACAGTTATTAAAATCTTTGTGTCACAAGTAAACTCACCTGTTCACTATATCTCTGCCATCCCTAATCAAATTGGCTTTACTTCAAATTTGTGTTCAAAAGTCGGTCAACATTGCATGGCAATTCTGTGATTTCCTGGTAAGCTTATTTTTCCACTTTGGCATGATTATTTCATAGTTCATTCTCTATTCCCAAATCTTCATATCCCTACCCGCTTTGTACCATGCACTGAATAAAAAGAAACTATCACCATCACTCAATCCTACAATCAGTCCTCCCTGCATATGTATCCATCTTCTTTCCTCTGACACAGTACGGGATGTGTTCCATTTGTTCTAACTTCTTCCTCTGATCTTCTCAAATGCTGCGCAGCTGCATCCTTTGCCTGTCACTTCTGGATAGTTAGACAGTCTCTCCCCCTGTCCTTAAAAACCCCATCAAAAGTAGAACATGGTGTATCCTTTCCCTTTTCCATGTTGAAAATAGCTTTTCTTGACTATTTATGAAGTTTCTGTTTTCCATTTGGGCTACACACTTGAATGTGTATCCACACATGTGCCATATTATTTGAATATCTCAGAAACCTCATCATTAATACGTTTATAAATAGAACTCTTATAATCCAACCCACCACTCAATCACTCCTGCCCCTCTATCTTCACTGCATGTGCCATAAGTACCACCATCCAAGCATTCATTTAAGTCAGAAGTCTCAACATTCTTAATTCCTCCCTTTCTCGCCTTCTTGGCCTTCAATCCAACAAGCGCTGTTGATTTGCATTACCAAAAGTATCTTCTATATTTCCATTTTTCTCCTTCTCTGTTGCTACTGCTTTAATTCAAATTATTATTTTCTATGAGCTACTAAAATATTTTTCTAACAGAAGGAGAAGGTATCATATCCAGGATTCTAATTTAAAGTCATGTGGCAAAAGGAGGCCTAGATTTGGCTTAGTGTTAGAGTTGAAAGTGCTATAGTATCTTTCCAATTAGCAAAAATCAGGTCACGTTTTTCTATGAGCATGGCTCCTTAGCCTGCTGCTTTCCTTATTTGAAGGATCCCAAGAGGACGTGGCCTAGAAAGCCACTGGGGATGATGAGAAAAGCTGGTGATGAGAGAACTCACAGACCTGTGGAGAAGGAAGATTTCTGAAAGTTGTGTTTTCTAGCTCATGTAGTCAACTCTTCAAAAGAGCATATTTGACAGTGAAACAATTAATACACATTTATCTAGCAAGGCACCATAGTCTAACAGGATTGGGCGTTTTTCAAAACAAGAGTATTTTGAAAATATATATTTAACTTAAACACTTTGTTTTATCTTGATACAATTTTCAACTTCAGGCTATTTTCAGTAAGGCTGCAGTATTTCTCAAATACTCTTTGTCAAACTAGAAAAAAAAAACATGAAATAAATCAGAAAAGTTGTGTTTTAATTATTTGTAATTTTCTGTCTATTTATTGGGAAAACCACCCTAATTTAATAGCACTTTTAAAGCTTATTTTGTATTTAAGATTTTTTTGGACAGATATCTGATCAAGTCAAATCAATTTATATCTCTACAAGTTCCCCTTCAAAGATATTATTGGCTACAACAGAAGATAAGGATTAAGTATCATACATACAAAAATGGTTTTCATTCAAGAACTTCTTTAAAAATGACGTGTGTAATTATTTGAAAGTATATTGTACCTTTTGAATTTTGTGTAGGACCAGGTTCAATATAGTAATGGTTGTCGCCACAGGGGTGTGTGGTAATTGTTGATTGCATATTTGCTTTTATTTATTCAATACTTATCTTTTCATTTTCTTGTTTTCTGGAGATTTGGGGCATTAAACTGACTTATTTCTAGAGTAATCTCCCAAGTGACATTTGGGGTGGCAAAATGATTTCAGGGAAAAGGAGAGCACACATCACTAACACTAAGTGTTAAACTTCAAAGATTAAAGATTTCACAAACTCTGGTATTACTGTATTAATCTCCTAGTACAAAAACTGTAATTGTTTAGATTATTTGACAACAAGTTTATCTTCAGCTACTTTTGAACTTTGTTTCTTTAAATTTGGAATGTAATCTCCCATAAGTACCTCGTCCATTTTCCTCTGAGAACAGCATATACTTGGTCCATGTCAGCCTCCAAGTTTGGTCAATTACCCCCAGGAATCATCTCTGATGAACCTTTCCAGCATCAGTGATTACCATGATATTCTTACTGCTTGGGGATTTTAAATAATAGGACAATCAGGACATGTTCCTTTTCATCTTTGCCTCCCATAATTTTCTTTGGTAGAGGTCTTATCAAAAATGCTTGATTTTTTCCCCTAATTATAACTCTTCAAAGGAGAGAAAATGAGACTTGGAGCCCGGGTTTTCTAGCAAATGCTTCTAGGCCCACAGCTGCTCCAGCTTTTGAAGTTCCCTCTGCTCACCTCTTGATGCTGCAACCCTCTTAATAGAAGCATTAGCTATTTCAGCTCCATTTTTCTGACAGTCTTGGTGGAGAGAGTGAGGGAAAGCCTTTCATGTAGGACTTTGTTGCCCTGATATGATGCTTGAAAGATGGAAATAATTCTGATTTATCTAGTCCTGGCACATACATGGAGCTGTGGTGTCCTTGCTTAGTAAGCAGGATTGGCTTTCACTAGGTCTTTCTTTATTTGCCATTAATAATGGAGATTAGAACCCTATACAACCAATTTAAAAGACAATGACTCAAGGATGCGCCTATTCAATACAATGCAGACATAAGATCCAAATTAAACTCCAAACACTCCAAATAAAAAACTCTCTGTTTCTAGTTAGAAATGGCCAGTGAATAAGAAAAAATATTATTAAAATCCTTTCTTCTCATAGCTAGAGAGGAAAAAGTAAAACATATATTGATGTTACAAATTAAAATAAGAACAATGTGCAATAATATCAATCCTGTCCTTTAGTGGAAGGTGATTTTAACATTTGTAAGTTTAGTTGCATAAATGCAGTCAAACCATACATGAAGTCGTTTTTCTTCAACACCTGACAGTGCCACAGCTCTGGATACCTACTTTGCTTTCCAGATAGGGCAGAATAGAGTCATAGGAAGGTTCTGCCTCTTGTTGAAAAAGAAGTTGTTGAAGTTGTTGATAATATTTGCATTCATCAATTTCAATGTGGATGTTGAGAAAGAACCACATGTAAGCACGTGCTTTGCATATACTGAACACTGACTTATTCCATGGACCTATTAAACCCTTTTAACTCTTCACAAACATTTTTTTCTTTTTACTTTTTTGGATCTTGTATGAAAGTATATGTGAATATACTTTGATTCTTGGGGGAGAGGGGACAGAAAAAACTTTGTAAATTTGAGGCAGGGTAAAAACTGTTGTGCTTGTCCTTTTTGTTATGTATGAGAAAAACAAGTATAGCCCAATGAATATCTGAAGACGGAATAAATTGGAATACTTGTGCTTGGAAGGAAAGTGAAGTTTTTTGTACAGTTAAGTTAATTGGGCACATCTTTTAACAGATCGAGGTTTCTGCAAATCATTTCTGGTGCAAGTACAGTTTCAAAGTATGCTTTTCAATCATATTTTGCACTTGTTCTTTGAAGGTTAATTAATATGTATATTTTCAGAGTTGTGCTATTGTTTGAATGATATAGCTGGAGCTTCAGAACAAGGCGCTATAGTAGTATAGACAAAACAAAATGGGTTGGTAACTGGTACATGGTGATCTGCTCTTCTTATTGGAATCCTCTCTTGGTGTTATTTGACAGTGTATATCCTAGAAACCTTACTATGGGGCTACAATGGGCAAGATTCCATTATTCGGTAGATAGATTTATTCCTGAAGATTGTGAGAAAACCCAGTGTTAATCTATTGGGACTTGATGCATGGATAGTTAGGTTTAAGGAAAATATTTACTCCTGTTTCTGCAAATTGGGAATTCAGGGCTGTTTTCTGAGGCACTGAGATTCTTGAAGCTCTCCTGTTGGTGGTGAATGACTACCTTTCCCTCGTGTGACAGCTGGAATTGCTCTGGCATTTCCTGTAGAATAGTTTTAGTTTATCTTTCATCTTTTGATGGCCTTGTTCTACCCTAGAAAGAAGTTTGGAGAGCAGAGTTCTCTTACACCATCATAACTGCATATCTCTACCTGCATACCACATTAGTGGCTGCAACAGAAAACTGTAGAGAGCTCTGGCCAGTGGAGCAACGTCTTGGGAATCTCACTAGTTGCTGCAACTTAGCATAGTAAGAGCCCAGGCAGTGGGGCTCTGGGGAGCTTGTACTTGACAGTCTCTAGGGGACTCGGAAACAGCTGGGAGACATTTGAAGAGAAGGAGAGTTGCCAAATAAACATGAAAAGTCCTGAGTAAACATTGCAGAGCAAAATCAATTCCCTAAATCTCTCTGTCTGAATACCACAAAAATAATAAAACAAATAAGATAAAAGTTGGCCAGCAAAAACTAAGTAAAAAACAAGATTTATCCCTCCTGTCATATGCTTCTAAAAGATACAACTGAGAGAAATTAAAAAAAAAAATAGTAAAGTTGTTAATTGCATCTCCCTTCCTAAGATGTGGCACCAAAGATTAATGAGTCACCAAACTTCTGAGAGCTCTTATTCATATCCTACAATCTTGGGACCATCAAATTAAGGATATTCAACTGAATCTAGAGAAAAGCAAGGAATGATTCCAGCTATGGTGGAAGACTCACCTGCTACCAAGAAATGTTGACAGAAGCTGAAGGAATTCACTGTGTTCCTAGAATCTGTGGTGAATTAGGGCATTGAACTGAATTCTTCAGGCATTACTTCCATTAAATATGTAACAGCCACAACAGGTTGGAGAGTACCCTGATAGGAAGACATTAAACCATCTCTTGGATACCAGGGGCCGCCAAACATTGGGCTGTGGGCTGACCACTGATCTTGTGAATAAAGTTTTGTTGGAACACAGCTATGCCCATTTGTTTATGTTTCGTCTATGGTTACTTTTATGCTAAAACAGCAGAGATGAGTAGTTGCAATAGAGACCACAGTGGCACAAAGTTCACATATTTACTATGTATCTTGTTGCGGAAAAAGTTTGCCCATTCTTGTCATAGAAGAAAGTGCGGAGTTTAGGTTTGCCAAAACAGAAAATCATGCTCAGATAAGATGAATAGTGAAAAATACATTTTACTAATTGTACTACAGAATATACAGAAAGGCTAAATAGAGGTATCTACATCAAGTATATTAAGTTACAAACAAGAAGGAGAAAAATGGCATGGTGTTTGTGTCAGCAAGCCACACACATACACACACAGACACACACACACACACACACACACAACGTGCATGCACAGAAAATAAAGAACCACAAAATCTAGTTTGGGAAAAAACATAACTTAAAGAAAAATGGAAATAGTGCTTTATACCATGAAAATTACTAGTTAGAGTATAACTTAAGGAAGCACTTCAAAGACAAGATGATAAACCAACATAAATTGATGAACATAAATATAGAGCTCAGTAAATAACTGGATATTTACAAAGCAATATGCAACAAAGCAACACTCATCTTCATACAACTACTAAAAAAATTAGAAAGAACTGGAAACAAAAGAGATTGGGCTAAAAAATCCAATCATGGAAAGGGACAAAAGCCTTGAGTATAAATATAAATTCAGAAAAAAGAGAAATGATTTAAAAACTAACGAAAACCTGGAAATAGACAAATATGTCCTGACATTGATATTTGCTATTCCTATAGTAGATAACATAAAGCAGGGTAGGCACATTTTATTGAAGTAAAGGGAGAAATAATGTTCGAATGGAATGAATATACCATATTCCAGGAAAATCTGACACAGAGCCAAAGGGGTCTTTTTAAAGTTGTCTTTTAAAGTCTCTGGGTATTCATGAAGAAAAGCAAGTCATTTATAATAGGGGAAACAAAATCGGACTGGTCTTCACCATAACAACTTTCAATGACAGAAAGTAATGAGATAATAACTAATAGTTGCTGAGGGAGATGAAATGTATGTCAAGAATATAATAGTTGTTCTTCACATATGAAGGTAACAGATAAATAGGCTAATGCAGAGAAGAATTTATAGACTAAAAGATGTACAAAATCTTCTGAGACCTTACTTCCCCAATGAAAACTCAAACAAAACTTCACGGAGCTTAGTCACTCAAAAGAGGAATGAAGGAACCCTACTAAAAAGAGGAGTGCAGCATTAAATGTCAGAAGAGAGCATGGTGCTGTTTGCAGTGCACTGAGGAACAAGGTAACACGGGCACATTTTATACACAGGTTATCTTGCTAGCTGAAAGTCAACCACACATTCTCAAACATGCCAGAATGTATGAATAAAGGAACCTTCCGTCCAGAAAACTGACATAAGTAGATAAGCACTTAAATCATTAAAGAAAAAAAAAATAATGATACCAACACAGGTGTTTAGTCAGTCAAGAGCCAACAGAGATGTAAATAAAAATTATAAACTCAGAAGTAACCTCGCCATAATAATAACTAGTGATATCATTCAGGGCAATTATTGAAACAAACAGAATAGAGTTGTAGAACATAATTTAAAAAATCATCATCCTTGAAACAGAAAAAGAGATGTTGAGGCAAGGGAATTAGATATGGAAGAAAATATGCTAATTTTATAAATTTTATGGATTGGGGTCAATAGAGATTGACTATAATTGAGAAACTTTGTTTCAGAAGAACAGAATGATTCCTATGCCTTCAATTTCTATGGTTATCTTTTTCTATAATCTTTAATATCTCTTAGGAACAAATAGTTCACGTGGTGATAAAATATTTCTCTAAAGTTGAGTGATTCTATTAGTTTTATCACAATTTTAATTTATCCTATAAAATTCAAATAATATTAAATGCTCTCAAACTTAAAATTGCACAGATGCACTTTATCTTGCTACTTATATCCATCCATTGATCCACACACATGTATCCATTGTTCCTTCCATTAGTCTCCTTGCTTCTCTCTTTATCTGTTGTTTTACAATCACATTTATCTTTGTCGTTATATTTATATGTATATGTATATACATGGATTAAAATGTGTAATGTAACATTTCCCTAATGTTGGCAGTGGCTATTTCTGTGTAGTCATGTTTTCAAAAATTATTTTTCTTTGTTATGTTTATTGCTTGTGTTAAAATAATAGACATGTAAAATCATTATTTAAACAAAAAGTGATTTAGCTCACTATTCATAAGCCCTAAGAACATTTGGATTATATAAGTGAAATTTTAAAATCCTGGAAGATTTAACATATCATTTACAAACAGCATTGTGAACTTTGGAAAGCAAAATAATTTTTTCAATGCAGTGGACCTTTCTGGCTTATGAAAAATTATAAAGTGGACAAAGCCCACCTGCCCTGTGTGCGTTCTTTCTCTTATGTTATGACTGTCAACCTGCAAATGGTATAGAATTTTTGAAAATCTATTAGTATAGGAATCCCATCGGGGGCACTATGCAGAGTATGCTTCACTTTGTGGTTTCCCACACGTTCTCGTTCTCTAAAATAACTACTTTTTTTTTTTTTGAGACAGAGTCTTGCACAGTCACCCAGGCTGGAGTGCAGTGGCACTGTCTCGGCTTACTGCAAGCTCCACCTCCCGGGTTCATGCCATTCTCCTGCCTCAGCCTCCCGAGTAGCTGGGACTACAGGCGCCCGCCACCAGGCCCACCTAATTTTTTGTGTTTTTAGTAGAGACGGGTTTTCACCATGTGAGCCAGGATGGTCTCGATGTCCTGACCTTGTGATCCGCCTGCCTCGGCCTCCCAAAGTGCTGGGATTACAGGCGTCAGCCACCGCGCCAGGCCGATAACAACTCTTTTTTTTTTTTTTTTCTGTTTCCTGTGTCCATTTAGTAAGATACGGTTGCAAGACATTGCTACCTGACCTGTTATTCTATTGTATAATACTTTCTACACGACACTTGTGTAACAACTCCATCCAAAGTAGTGCATAACACCACACAGCAAATGAGAAAGGCGTTTATGAATACAAATGCATCGGGATGGTCCTCAAATCCCATATCCCTTTTGCTGACAAAAAGGAAAGGGATTGAACCACTAGTTGAATATCCAGCATTACAATCTTCCTTTTTTTTTTCTAAAAAAGATCTAAAGATCTTAGGAAAGCTTGACTCGTATGTTATTTATTTAGAAAGTCAAATGAGTAAAAGTTAGACTGCAAGGGGCTTAGAAAATATCCAATGAATTAGTATGCCTAAAGAAACTGAATATCATTAATAAAATCCATTGTTTTGGTCTTTGAAAAATATGATTGATTTTAATGATTAGCCACATCCCTAGAAATTGGATTCACATCTATTCTCTTCTGAATATTGCCACACTTCCTAATGATAATCCAAGCAGATGATCATAAATGGCAACAATGATAATGCAAGAGCCTGAAGGTGCCTGGAGGTGGGAAGGTGAGTGGAACATAGTTTGGGTCCCAGCTGTGTTTCACTTTTAAAAGACCATGTGTTTCTCGTTAGACCATCTTCTCTGTCCTGTGCTTTCATCCCTACTCTTCACAGTTCAACGTAGGAGCCAATTACAGAGGCTCCAGTGTGTTCTTTAGCTCCCTTTGCCTTTACCCTGTTGTTTCTCGCATGCTATCTGGACAAAAAGCTCAGGGCTTTTTTGTCTTTAATTGAATCATAGTAGAAGCTTAACCCCTCCCACTTCAGAGCAGTTATATTTTTATGTGGGCAAACATTTAAAATATAATCAAGGGAAATGGGTTCAAATCTGTTTCATTACAGCATAGAAGTAATTGCCAAGTAGGCCTTAAATCCATTCAAAATATGAATTGCAGCTCTGGGGTGACCACGGGAGGGAGCACTAGCCTCCCATCCCCTATATGCCAGGGCTGTATCTTGAGTTTCATGTCTGCCATGTGGACCAAACCCACCCCTGTGACCACAGACAGAGAGGCAGTCCTGGGCTGCTGGAGAGACCTCGAATCCTTTGACTTCTCCATTCCCCTTCCCCTCATCATCACCTCATCCCTCCAAGAGCCACAAGTGTGTAAAATATATTCATTTGCCAGAGGCTGTTTATTCTGTTTAATGGACACCTATTGGCCCCTCATGCTTTCTTTTTAGATTGTCTGAACAGGCACAAAGCAAATTAGTACAAAATGTTTTCAGCCAAGTGTCAGGTGGAATCACGGTGATGAATGCTCCACTCTTGCACTTTCTAACTTTTTTGGTGCCGTAGTGACAGCTTTGTCTCCCTCAATTAGAGATTCCTCGATGTGTTCTCTGTGTGGAGCCCCAAAACCAATACTGTAAGTTTGGGAGGTTCTGTTTCATAAAGACATCTTGAGCTCACTGTGAAAGAATAAATTATAAGGATTAGAGATTGGAGTTTTGAAAAGTCTCGAACATATTTTTCTGAATGGGGCATTTCTAGGCTTCTTTGGTTCTAGTAAAGATTAGGAAGTTCTACAACCATGCCACATACGAATGATAGGTTGCAATCCTTAAGCAGGAGACTCATTAATGACCTTGGTTTAAAACAAGCCCTTGGAGCCAGGAACTACCGGCAGCCCTTAATGTTCTTACACAAAATGTGTCTGTTCAAGTACTTCTGATATTACAGGGGAACCTTAGTTAGCATGCAACAAAAAGGCAACTATTATTACACATTGATAATGTTTGTAGTTCTCAGCTCAGCTTATATAGAAATAAGTTTAATTGGAACTTACATGATAATCTTCCAGGTCTAATTATTTTTAAACCATTAACAAATTTTATTTTATTTTTTTGAGATGGAGTGTCGCTTTGTCCCTCAGGCTGGAGTGCAGTGGTGTTATCTCAGCTCACCGCACCCTCCACCTCCCAGGTTCAAGCGATTCTCCTGACTCAGCCTCCCAAGTACATGGATTACAGGTGCCCGCCACCACACCTGGCTAATTTTTGTATTTTTAGTAGAGATAATGATCCACCACATTGGCCAGGCTGGTCTCAAACTCCTGACCTCAGGTGATCTGCCTGCCTCAATCTCCGAAAGTGCTGGGATTACAGGCATAAGCCACTGTGCCTGGCCCCATTCACAAATTTTAGAAAAATTCCCTCCTTCTCTTTACCTCTCTGTCTCCATTGCTTCATCTCTCTCCTTTTGTCTCTTCTCTCTTCTGCTCCGTTTCTTTCTATTTTTTTCTATGTCTGATGACGGCATACTGTATTTTATCTAATATCATTTGGAACCTGAAGCAATTATCAATTATCACTAAAGTTATCATCATCATCCACCTATTTATTAAAGTCTGAGGAATATAATCCTTTTAGTAACTCAAAATGTAGAAAATACGATAATAGATTCACATCTACAATAATAATTTAAAATAATGCAAACTGTCTAATTGCCTCTAGTCCAAATGGTACCAATTAGATGATATCTACTGGGATTGCTTTCCAACATAATTGCTCTGATAATCCAAGTTCCACCAACAAAGTGGGCTTTTAGCAGCCATTTGCTATTGCAAGACTCCTGGAAAATTTGGGTAGACCGCTAGATACCTAACTTAAATCTGAGCCAATCAGATCCTAGAAGTATTAGGGATCTGAGTCTCAGGCAGATGTCTCTGGGAGGCAGAAGGAACATCCATGAATAACTGTTGCTGAGATTCCTAGGTTGGATCTGGCTCTCCAATTTATTAAATTTTTCAACCTTTTGTCTGATTCCATGCAATGCTTTTCTTACAAATCTTTTGAGGATAGCCACCATAGTTACTTGTGACAAAAATAATCTTATGTAATCAGATTTGGATAACTAAACATGAGCAAACTTTAAATGAGATATTAAGTGTAAATCTATAATCATCTTTTACTGTCAGTGGAATCTCTAAGGTGTGGTAGTCGGCCTGGCAACCTAGGTTTTAATAATGGATGATTATAATAAGTGCGTAATTTTTCTTTTCTTGGCCTTGATTTCTGTTTTTATTTTTCTTCTTTTGACAAAATTTAAAAACAGATGAAATTAAATGGAATTTATTGAGAAAATGACAATTTATTCCAAATTAGATGCATTTAGATGATAAGATATATTTAGATGAAGAAAAATATTCATTCAGATAAGTCAAAATGAAATGTGGAAAAATTGAAATGTATTTTAAGGTGTTACTTTTCATCTCTTCAGTTTTAACCACTTGTTTTATTTTATGACATACTTGCATTTCCATGTTTAGGATAGAACATGGAACATGTATGTTACTTCCTATATTAGGCAATTCTTGCATTGCTATAAAGACATACCTGAGGTTTAATTGGCTCAAGGTTTTTCAGGCTGTACAGGAAGCATAGTGCCAGCATCTGCTTCTGGGGAAGCCTTGGGAAGCTTTTACTCATGGTGGAAGGCAAAGCTGGAGCAGGCATCTTCACATGGAAAAAACAGGAGCAAGAAGAGGAGGGAGGTGCCATACATTGTAAATGACCAGAACTCATGAAAACACACTCACTATGGTGACAACAGCACCACCTCATGAGGAATCTGCCCCTCTTACCCAAACACTTCTCACTAGGCCCCACATCCAACACTGGGGATTACAATTCAACATGAGATTTGTGAACATTCCAGTTCACAAACTGTAATGAATTCTGTACCATATGATTTCCAACACTTGAGATGATTCATGGTTTTTGATTTACTTGCCCTCAGATAGATAGTTATATATTTACTCACATATATCAAATATTGTATACAAAAGGTGCAATATTATGAACCAGGGTTTTATATTCCTGGAAAGACATCTTACAAAAATAAATTAAATAAAAGTAACACATGCTATGAACTTTTAATACATATGTAACAATTCAGTTAATATAATAAGTGTACCTCAAATGTTCTTTCATGAGGAAGGGAGAGTGGATTTTCATAATGGACTGAACTTGGCTGAAGATGCATGAGGCAAGAGTCCAGGGAAGCTGACTCAAACGTGAAATTATTCTTTTCCAGAAAGATTTCCCTACAGCAAATAGCATTTTTTTTTTTCTTCGAAGAGTTCTAGTGGCACTCCAGAGTAAGGTCATCTTTTGCATACATACCTAGAACACAGAATCTTATGTAGAACATCCATCATTTATTAATGATTGTGTGCTCTATTTCATTGCTGAGTGCCTATGAAGAAGAGTCTATAAATTTCACCACTTATTGAGAATATAATCTAAAACAAATCGTTATCCCTCAAAAGAACCTGAGGGCAAATAGGATATAGATAGGTATATATTAACATTCGAGGGATGTAATCTCTGTGCCTGCAGACAAATTTGGTGCCATATTTATTTTCCCAAAATGCAGGAAGCTTGCATTTTAGTGAAAGAGAAAAGCCAGTAGTCTTTATTTTTTCAATTCATAGAATAAAATATTTTCAACTATTTTAGCTATAAGCATGAAGACAAATCTATATAAGTAGATGCAATACAATTATTTTAAAAGCAAAGACAATAGAGCAAAGCAAATTAAGTTTATTTATGTAAAGTCATCTTCATACATTATTTTACTTAATCTTTATAATATCTCAGTGTGGTGAATGTTATAATAACCATTTTGCAAAAGCTCAGAACAACATTTTAAAAATTACCTTAATGCAAATATCTGATAGGTAGAACAACCAGAATTTGAACTCTGGTTGGTCTAATTCCAAAGCCTTGGGCTACTTCCATTATGCCATGTTTCCATTATGAAAGTCACATAATAGGAGGAGAAAATGAGATAATTAAAATGTGTGTTTTCTCGTACATAGTCAATCCTAGCCATCTAATTTCTGGGATATATGTTGAGCATTGGTTCCTAGTTTTTTCATTTGTGAAGTCCCTTTTGCCCTGTGGAATAAAATTCATTATGCCTAATGCAAAGCTATTAATATACAAAATAGCCTGCTTTCATTATTCTCATTAGTTAATAAGTATGTTTTTGTTTGAGTGCTAACCTTAGTCTAAAATGAGAAAAATGAGACTAATGACTGACTGAAGAAAGGAAAAAGTATTTTTTTCCTACAGTTCATCACAAAAAATACAATAAATATTGATATTATAAGCCATAACAACATTCAATATTGAATGTTTACAAAGTGAACACACTGGCATTTATCACATCTTAAATACAATTTGTCACAAAGCCTTACATTTTTGTTGAATACAGGTAATTTAAACAGAAGAGAGGACCCAGCCCCCCAACAAAATGTCCAGGTCCTATTCCATGTAACCTATGAACATGTTACCCTACACTGCAAAAGGGACTTCACAGATGTCAGTAAGTTAAGGCCATTGAGACAAATGATTCTGGATTGTCTGGTGGGCCCAATGTGATCAAAAGGCTCCTTAGAAGAGTTAGAGAAGATGCAATAATGGAAGCAGAATCAAAGAGAGATTTGAAGATGCTGCTGTCTTTGGAGAGAATGGCCAGGAGGCAAGGAACACAAGCAGCCCCTAGAAGTTGGAGAAGGTAAGGAAATAGATTTTTCCCTAGAGCCTCTAGAAGGAACTCAGGTTTGAAGACCAACACCTGGAATTCTTCATACCTAGTGAAACTCATTGCTGACTTCTGACTTCCAGAATTGTAAAAAGCTAACAATGTGCATTGCTTTACGTCACTGTGTGTGATGATCTGTTACAGCAGTGATGGGAAACAAACACAATAGGTAAATGGAAAGGTAGAGTTTTGGGTCCTAACTCTTCCAGTTGCATCATAAGGCTCAATATGATGAATGCTGCAATAACCACAGAATAATATTCAATGACTGTGTTTTGCAAGGCATTTAGGCAGGTACATCCTGTGACTATGTATCTCAGTAACCTCTTTGGGTAAAAGCTCATTTAGCAAATATATCAAAATCAAAATTAAATGAAAACCATTAATTAGCCTTTACATTAATGTTTTTGTTTGATATCTTAAGTTTTTGCTGAGTGCAATGAACACTCCTGATGCTTAAGATAATAATACATATTCCATTATTTCAAACCCCATGTTTTTTGTTTTACTTGGGAATCTCTTATTCTTGTTCTCTGCCTTCAGATTTCGCATGTTAATTCTCCTCTTTATCATGTGGGCATTTTTGACAACATTTGTAATGTGAGTGTATCTAGCACAATGATGTGACAAGGTAGAGATACAGCAAATACTTTCTGAAAGCCTGTAAATAGCCAGATGCAACCTGGAAAGCTGAGGCAGGAAGATCTCCTGAGGTCAGGAGTTTGAATCTAGCCTGGGCAACTCATAGCAAGACCCCCATCTGTACAAAAATTTTTTGTGATTAAATGATAAACCCTGAAACATAATTTTCTTTTCTTTTTTTTTTTTTTCTTTTTTTTTTTTTTTTTGAGACGCAGTCTTGCTCTGTGCCCCAGGCTGGAGTGCAGTAGCGCGATCTCGGCTCACTGCAAGCTCCGCCCCCCTGGGTTCACGCCATTCTCCTGCCTCAGCCTCCCGAGTAGCTGGGACAACAGGCGCCCGCCACCTCGCCCGGCTAATTTTCTTGTATTTTTAGTAGAGACGGGGTTTCACCGTGTTAACCAGGATGGTCTCGATCTCCTGACCTCGTGATCCGCCCGTCTCGGCCTCCCAAAGTGCTGGGATTACAGGCTTGAGCCACCGCGCCCGGCCCAAAAATTTTTTTTAAAAAGAGCTGGGCGCAGTGGTGGGTACTAGCTGGGTGGCTGAAGTGGGAGGTTTACTTGAGGCTAGGAGTCCCGGGTTGCACCACTGCACTCCAACCTGGGCAACATAATGAAACTGTCTTTCTCTCTCTGTCTCTCTCTCTCTCACACACACACACACACAAAAGCATAAAAATTAAAACAAGCAGCTGTTGTTTTTTTCTTTATTGAATTAAGCATGGTAATGATTTAAAAGGGGGCAATGAGAGTCCGTGTAATGCTATAAACTGGGCACTTCTCTTCTCTTCAGTTACACTTTAAGAGTAACAGAAGCTCTAAAACTCAGTTTGACAATATGTACCAACATCTAAAAAGATTCTATATCCTTTTTCCTGGCAATCTCATTTCAAGGAATCTATCTCAGAAAACAATAATCAAATGTATACCAAAATAATTATGATAGTGATGATGATTAACAGTGAAAAATGTGAGGAAAATAACTGTTATGTCAATTATTTTTTTAAATGTAATACCCTAGAAAATAGGATACAGAATTCTATGTGTTAATAGAACGATACAATATGTTTTGCTTTCTTGGTTAAACGTTTTTCTAATTTCTAAAGTTTACACACTTTTTCACATCTCTTATGAATGGAAAAGTTGGTATAACATTTATGTATCCTGTGTATTCCCAAAACAAAGGGAAAATGACTTGATTCATTTGAGAGCTCAGACACACAAAATGCTTGTTTTAATGTCAGAATCATCTCAATTGTCCACTAACATGAATCAAGTCTTGTATGTGACTCTCTAATTATTTATACCTGTGTAATAACCACCAGCAGCTCACTGCAGCACAAGAGGTAGCTTTAGTACTCAGAGCATTTGTATGTAAATGAAATAGATATTGACACAGTATACCTAAGCCACTGGTTTAACTGTTTTTAATGGAACTAATTCATATGAAAGTCAAGCAACAAAAAGTTACCACATTTCTCTACAAAATAGATGGCAAGCTATTTGACTAGAATGGTTAAATCAATAAGTATCACCACATATGACTGCTTTTTTTCAAATGATCAAATTACAGAAAGCAATATGGCTCTTAGAATGGTGCACAGAGCCTACCATTTTCGCTGGCTCATTCTAGGTCCTCACAGATAGTTCTTGAATCCATGTTTTAATAATTTACTAATGTCTATCAAATTATCACACTTTTTTGCTATTTTGACTTTTAAGCAAGTACCTCCAACATTAAAATGCCTTAGTCTGTGCTACTAATACACTGTGAGATTAGTTCCCAGTTTTGTTCTTGTCAGCCTGGTATTAGAATTATAATGCAATAGAAATTAATAAAACCCAAGTTTGAAGCCTTGCATATTATTTGAACCATATTTTTTCGTAGATTTCCCTTTTCCTCCAAGGACCCTGTCTCCACAAACTTTGAGGTGAAAACCAAGAAGGAATGCTTTCCTCCTAAATCTCTTTGATATTATTCGACAGTGCTTATTAAGTTTCCAGTGAGTCCCAGACACATTGTGCCGTAGGGTCTTTCAGATGGACACATTCAAGTCAGCTATAAAGCTGTGCTCCACGTGCTGCCATCAGCGTAGCCCATGTGTCTTATGGGAATACCTGAGAGTGTCTGCTCTGGGCAGCAGACACCACTGACAATAATGGACATTGTGGTTTTGACTGAACACAAATTGTTCCCTTCTTCTGAAAATAGCACTTTGATTCTCTTTGGGACCATTATTGAATGCATGGACTTTCAACCTACACTGCCATGTTTGAATCTCAACTCTGTGAGATATTGGACAAGTTACTTAACATCTCTGTGCATACAGCTAATCATCTGTAAAATGGGGATATTATGAGGATGAACTGAGCAATTAATCACAAAAGCAATTAGAACAGTGCCTGACACATAATAAGCCCTATAAATTATCTGTTAAACAAATAGACAAATCCTCTCCCTTGCATTCTGTTTCCATGAGATTCTCTGCACTCCCTTGGCCAAGAAGTAACACTTGACCTAAGTCAAATCTAGCCAGGCTCATTGTTAATACACATCCTTGTCACATATATCCTGGTATGTAAGTCTAATTATTATTCTTTAGGGTATATTCTCTGAAATGAGATGGCAGGGTGACATATCAAAATTGTTAAGATTCTAGTACATATTGTCAAACTGCTTTTTTAGGGAGTTTCTGTTACTTTTAGAAAGTGACTGGAGTACATTAAAAAGAAACATTTTGACAGTGAAGCCCTAGAGAACTTCTTCATTAGTTTCTGCTACCTAAAGCCTTAGAGTTGCCGGCTCCTGTATTTCATATACAAGAAACAAATATTTCTCTTCTTATGAGAAGGTTGAATACTTTAAATAGGTTTAAGAGTCCTTTTTATGTCTTTCTTTTTATTTATTTATTTCGTATTTTTGATCGCTTATCATTGGTTTGTGGATGTTTATCTTATCACTGTCTGAAGTAATATTTTAGAAGGTTAGCTTTTTTTTTTTGTCTATGAAATGAAATGACATCCTGTCATGCAGAAGATTTATACTTTCTACATAACCAAATTTATCAAGCTATTTTATGGCTTCTGGATTTTGAGTCATAATTAAGTTCTTCTGCACTTTAATAGGTAATGTAGTTTCTCCATGTTTTCTTAAGTAGTTTCACATTTAAATTCTTGACTTATTTATTCTACAATTCTACAATCATTAATTATAGATTAATTTATTCTGAATTATGATGCTTGCCCAGAAGGATATATTTATAAAAAAAACTCTTCAATATTTTCTTGTAGTGTTTTTATGATTTAACATTTTTACTTCAATCATTGATCAATTCGTGATATATTTTGGTGCACAGTGGCAATGCAGTAGACTTATGCCATTAATCAGCTTAGGAAGCATATGCTCAAGGATCCGGAGCTCTAAGTAGAAAGTATTTTTACTTCCTTTATTGAGGTGATTATTCTGGCACTACTTAATAAAAAAACTATCCTCTCACCGATGAACTGTCATAGCATTTTTATTTCCAAAAGCAGTTGACTATAAACATAAGTGTTAATTTCTGGTATCTCAATTGTTTTCCATTTTTCCATATTGCCATTTTTCTGCCAAAACTACACTCTCTTGATTTTTAAATTGTAGCTCCACAGTAAGTTTCAAAACCGGATGGTATCTGCCCTTCCACATTTTCTTCTTTTTCAAAATTGTGTTTGCTCTCTAAAGTATTTTGAACTCTCATATCAACTTTAGGATCAGATTAAGAATTTCTGTCAAAAAAATTATCCTAGAATTTTGATAGTGATTGTGAATTCGCAGTATTTAAAAAGAATTGCCATTCAACCAATATTTACTCTTCTATCAATGAACATAAAGTATCTCTTCATTTATTTTGATCCTCTTTAATCTCTCTAAGCAATGATGCCTTAACCTTTTTATCCTATTGAAGATATAAATATTTTACTCTGTGTGTGTGTGTGTGTGTGTGTGTGTGTGTGTGTGTGTGTGTGTGTGATGGTCTCACTCTGTCACCCAGGCTGGAGTGCAGTGGCACAATCCTGGCTCACTGCAGCCTCCACCTCCCAGGCTCAAGTGATCCTCCCACCTCAGCCTCTAGAGTATCTGGGACTACAGGTGCAAAAAAACATGCCTTACTAATTTTTTGATTTTTTTTAGAGATGACGTCTCAGTATGCTGCTCAGGCTAGTCTCGAAGTCCTGGGCTCAAGCAATTCTCTTGCCTCAGCCTCCCAGTGGTAAGATGACAGGCGTGAACCACAATGCCCAGCCTGAAATTTTTACATTTGAATTTCAAATTCAAATTTTACATTTCAATTTCAAAATTTCAAATTGTTCATTGCTACTATATAAAACTGCAATGACTTTTTGGTATCTTTTGGCTTTGTTAAACTCATTCATTAGCTCTACTAATTTAATTGCGTATTCCTCAGGATTTTCTAGATACGTTTTTCTTAATACAGAATCATGTCATTTATAAAAAGACAGTTTTGCTTCCTCCTTACAAGTCTGCCTTCTTTTCAGTAATTTTATTTTTCTCATAGCAGTGTGTAGAACCTCCATTCTATGCAGCTTTGTTGAATAGAAGTGTGAGAGGGGGCATCCTTGCCTTGTACCCATTTTTAGGAAGAAGCATTTAGTCTTTCACAATTAAACTTGATATAAACTGTAAGTTCTTGTAGATTGTTTATATCAGGTTGAAGAAAATTCTTTTTATTTTTATTTTCTTGAGACTTATCTTTGTTAGGGATTGCATTTTCTCAAAGGGTTTTTCTATATCTACAAAATGATCAGGTTGATTTTTTCTTAATTCTATTAATTTTATATAAATGCCATATAATAATGGCATACAATATTTTTAGGTGTTGCTGAATTCAGTTTGCGAAAAATTCATTAAGAACATTTGTATTTATATTCATGACAAATATTGGTGTGGAGTTTTATTTTCTGGTGATGCCTTTCTCTGGTGTTGGTGATAGAGTAGTACTGGTTTTATAGAATGGGCTGGGAAGTGCGCCTTCCTCTATTTTTTGAAAGAGTTTATGAAGGAATTTTATTATCTCTATTTTAAATATTTGATAGATCACACAGGTGAAAGTTTATAGGTCTGGGCTTTTCTTATGGAAAAAATTTTAATTACTGAGGTAATGTCTTATTACAGTTAACTCAGGTTTCCTATTTCCTTTTGAGTCAGTTTTGATAATTTATGTCTAAGTTTTATTTTATCTAAATTATCTAATTTTATGGCATATCGTTTTGCACAATATTATACTTAATTCTTTTAATTTCTTTATACTTGTTAGTAATGTTCCTTTTTATTTCTGATATTGGTAATGTGTTTCTTTTGTTTACTTTTTGTCATTACAGCTAAAGGTAACTCAATTTTATTTTTGATCTCAAAAAAGCAACTTTTGATTTAATATTATTGTTACCACTTTCCTGTTTATTCCTTTTGTTATCCTTCTAATGTTTAATATTTTCTTTCTTCTAGTTTTGTTCTACATTAAGCGGAAACATTATGCAAGCCATAAATTGAGTGAGGGATATTGTAAGTAGTAGTTTTGTTCCACTTATTTTATTAGTCTCTTAAGGTGGAAGCTTAAATTATTGATTTTAGAACTTTCTGAAAACCAGAACTTTCTGATTTTCTTTAGTTGTTTTTTGCTGTAAATGTCCCTCTAACCATTGCTTAACTGAACCCCATAAATTCTGCTAAATAGTACTTTCATTTTTGTTAATTTCAGTATTTTCCTAAAATTCCCTTTTGGGTTATTTAAAAGTATGTTGTTAAATTTCCAAATATTTGAAGAAGTGGCTATTTCTAAGATTTCTGTTTGTTGGTTATCTCTAATTCCACTGTGGTAAGATGACATATTTATGGGACACAAATACTTTTAAATTGATTTCAAGCTTATTTCGTCACCCAAAATATGCTCTATCTTGGAGAATTCCCCATATGTGCTTGAAAATATTATCTTTCACGCGCGTCTCTGTGAAGAGACCACCAAACAGGCTTTGTGTGAGCAATAAAGCTTCTTTTTTTTTTTTTTTTTTTTTTTTTTTTTTGAGACGGAGTCTTGCTCTGTCGCGGAGACTGGAGTGCAGTGGCCGGATCTCGGCTCACTGCAAGCTCCGCCTCCCGGGTTTACGCCATTCTCCTGCCTCAGCCTCCCGAGTAGCTGGGACTACAGGCACCTGCCACCTCGCCCGGCTATTTTTTTGTATTTTTTACTAGAGACGGGGTTTCACCGGGTTAGCCAGGATGGTCTCGATCTCCTGACCTCGTGATCCGCCCGTCTCGGCCTCCCAAAGTGCTGGGATTACAGGCTTGAGCCACCGCGCCAGGCCAGCAATAAAGCTTCTTAATTTACCTGGGTGCAGGCGGGCTGAGTCTGAAAAGAGAGTCAGCGAAAGGAGATAGGGGTGGGGCTGTCTTATAGGATTTGGGTAGGTAAAGGAAAATTACAGTCAAAGGGGGTTGTCCTCTGGTGGGCAATGGTGGGGGATCACAAGGTGCTCAGTGGGGGAGCTTTTTGAGCCGGGATGAGCCAGCAGAAGGAATTTCACAAGGTAATGTCATCAGTTAAGGCAAGGACCGGCCATTTTCACTTCTTTTGTGGTTGAATGTCATCAGTTAAGGCAGGAACAGGCCATTTAAATTTCACTTCTTTTGTGATTCTTCAGTTACTTCAGGCTATCTGGATGTATACATGCAGGCCAAGGGGATATGATAGCTTAGCTTGGGCTCAGAGGCCTGACATTTCTGTCTTCTTATATTAATAAAAATAAAACAAAATTCCTGTCTTCTTATATTAATAAAAATAAAACAAAATAAAAATAAAACAAAATTAATAAAAAGTGTTGAAGTGTTGGGGCAGTGAAAATTTTGTTGGGGGGGGCGATATGCAGAGATAATGGGTGATGTTTCTCAGGGCTGCTTTGAGCGGGATTAAGGGTGGTGTGCGAACCTAGAATGGGAAAGATTAAGCTGAAGGAAGATTTTATGGTAAGGGGTGATATTGTGGAGTTGTTAGAAGAAACATTTGTATAGAATTATTGGTGATGGCCTGGATACAGTTTTGTATGAATTGAAAAACTAAACAGAATAAGAGAAGGAGAAAAACAGATATTAAAGGACTAAGAATTGGGAGGACTCAGGACATTTAATTAGAGTGTCTAGGGAGGTTCAGCTTAGCCCTGCCGACAAAGATTATATATTTACTTTAAGAGGGAGTTAAGAGTGATGGTTTGGGGATAGCACCAGGAGATATCAGCTGTGATGGCTTGGAGAAACAGTGTAAACTGGCAGTATAAACAAGAGCAGGGCATTTATGAGTACTTGAGAATGGTGAATAGGAGTATGACTAGACAGAAGATAGTAGGGATGACAAGTTTTTTGGGGTGCAGTCCAAGTTGATCTGGTGTCTGGAATGAGACTGGGGCCTAATAAAAAGGAGCGTCTATACAGGATCTTAAATGGGCTATAGCAATTTAAGCAATCTGAGGACAGGCCTGAATTCTGAGAACGTAAGTGGTAAAAGTACTGTCCAGTCCTTTTTAAGTTGGTGGCTGAGCTTGGTAAGGTGTGTTTTTCAAAGACCATTAGTCCATTCTACCTTTCTTGAAGATTGAGGACTGTAAGGGGTATGAAGGTTCCATCAAAGACCAAGAGCCTGAGAAACTGCTTGGGTGATTTGACTAGTAATGGCTGGTCCATTATCAGACTGTATAGAGGCTGGAAGGCCAAACCGAAAAATTATGTCTGACAGAAGGGAAGAAATGACCGCGGTGGCCTTCTCAGACCCTGTGGGGAAGGCCTCTACCCATCCAGCGGAAGTGTCTACCCAGGCTAAGAGGTATTTTAGTTTTCTGACTCAGGGCATGTGAGTAAAGTCAATTTGCCAGTCCTGGGCAGGGGCAAATCCCCAAACTTGATGTGTAGGAAAGGGAGGGGGCCTGAATAATCCTTGAGGGGTAGTAGAATAGCAGATGGAACACTGAAAAGTGATTTCCTTGAGGATAGATTTCCATGATGGAAAGGAAATGAGAGGTTCTAATAGACGGGCTAGCGGCTTGTAACCTACATGGAAGAGGTTATGAAATGATGACAGAATAGAATGGACCTGTGAGGCTGGAAGGAGATAATTTCCTTTGTGTAAGAACCATTTGCCTTCTTTGGGAAGAGACTGATAGATGGAAGATTCAGCGGGGGAGTAGGTGGGAGGGACTGATGTGAAGGAGAAAAACTGGCCATGAGGGACAGAAATTGGAATGCTAGCTGCTTGTCTAACCACCTTATCAGCATAAGCGTTGCCTAGAGCAATGGGATCTGACGCCTTTTGATGGCCCTTGCAGTGAATGACTCCAGCTTCCTTTGGAAGTAAAGAGGCCTTGAGCAGAGTTTTTATTAAAGAGGCATTAATGATGGAAGATCCTTGCATAGTGAGGAAATCTCTTTCAGCCTATATAACAACATGGTGGTGCAGAGTATGGAAGGCATATTTAGAGTCAGTTTAAATATTGACGCTTAGTCCTTTTGCAAGAGTGAGGGCCTGAGTTAAGGCAACTAGTTCGGCTTGCTGAGAGGTAGTGGAGGGTGGCAGAGTGGTAGCCTCAATGATAGGTGTGGAAGATACTATAGCATAGCCTGCCTTTGCTGGTGAGTGGCGAATAGGCCTGGTGTAACTGCCATCAATAAACCAAGTGTCTTCAGGGTGCGGAACGTGAAAGAATATGGGGAAATTGAGTGAATGTCAGATGGATCAGAGAGATACAGTCATGGGGGTCAAGTGTGGTATTAGGAATAATGTGGGAGGCCGGATTGAAGTCCAGGCCAGGAACAATGGTAATTGTGGGAGACTCAACAAAGGGTGGGTATAGCTGAAGGAGCCGCGGAGCAGAAAGTATATGCGTCAGGTGGGAGGAAGAAAATAGATTTTGGAAGTTATGAGAACTGGAGAGAGTGAATTGAGCATAGTTTGTGATTTTGAGGGCCTCTAAAAGTATTAGGGTGGTGGCGGCTGCCACACACAGACATGAGGGCTAGTAGGCTAAAACAGTAAAGTCAAGTTGTTTGGCTAAACAGGCTACAGGGTGCGATCCTGGCTCTTGTGTAAGAATTCTGACCACACCAACCATGCCTAGGAAGGAAAGGAGTTGTTTTGTAGAAGGGATTGGGGTTTGGGAGATTAGCCAGACACGATCAGCAGGGAGAGCACATGTGTTGTTTTTATGAGAATTATGCCGCGATAGGTAACCGATGAGGAAGAAATTTGGGCTTGACTGAAATAATGGGGGCTGTCTGTGAAGCCTTACGGCAGTACAGCCCAGATAATTTGCTGAGCCTGGTAGGTGTCAGGGTCAGTCTAAGTGAAAGCAAAGGGAGGCTGGGATGAAGGGTGCAAAGGAATACTAAAGAAAGTATGTTTGAGATCCAGAACAGAGTAATGGGTTGTGGAGGGATGTATTGAGGATAGGAGAGTATATGGGTTTGGCACCATGGGGTGGACAGGCAAAACACTTTGGTTGATAAGGCACAGATCCTGAACTAACCTGTAAGCTTTGTCTGGTTTTAGGACAGGTAAAATGGGGGAATTGTAAGGGGAGTTTACAGGCTTTAAAAGGCCATGCTATAGTAGGCAAGTGATAACAGGCTTTAATCCTTTTAAAGCGTGCTGTGGGATGGGATATTGGCATTGAGTGGGGTAAGGGTGATTAGGTTTTAATGGGATGGTAAGGGGTGCATGATAGGTCACTAAGGAGGGAGTAGAGGTATCCTATACTTGTGGGTTAAGGTGGGTGAGATATGAGAGGAAGATGCAAAGGAGACTTTGGGTTGGGAAGAAGGGTGGCAATGAGATGTGGCTGTGAGCCCCTAAGCCGAGCAGATCTGGGAAGGAGTCAGTCAGAGAGCCTTGGGCTAGAGCTTTAGGGGCTCTAGGAGTAGCTACTGTGTGAGCTGGGCAGTCTGATTTCCAGTGGGTCCCTGCACAGATGGGACATGGCTTGGGAGGAATCCCGGGCTGCGGGTATTCCTTGGCCCAGTGCCCAGATTTCTGGCACTTGAAGCAAGATCCTGATGGAGGAAGTCCTGTAGGAATGATTGACTGCTGAGGCTTAGGCGTGTGCAGCTTAGGCATTTTGAAGTCCTTGTGTGCCGGCAGTGTGACTGGGTTTTGTCTCATAGCAGAGGCAAGTAATTGTAACTCAGAAATGTATTGCTGTCTGGCTGCCTCCTCTCTATTATTGTACACCTTGAAGGCAAGGTTGATTAATTCCTGTTGTGGGGTTTGAGGGCCAGATTCTAATTTTTGAAGTTTTTTCCTAATGTCAGGAGTGGATTGGGTGATAAAATGCATATTAAGAATAAGGCGGCCTTCTGGCCCTTCTGGGTCTAGGGTGATAAAGCGTCTAAGGGTTGCTGCTAAGCGGGCCATGAACTGGGCTGCGTTTTCATCTTTACCTTGGGTAGTTTATTTAAGTTTGTCATAATTAACAGCTTTGTAAGCTGCCTTTTTAAGCCCTTCAACTAGGCAGGAAATCATGTAATCTCACCTAGCTATACCTGGGGAATCTGCCTGATAGTTCCATTAGAGATCCTCTCGGGGAACTGCTCTAATGCCTTCCTAGAGGTCTGACTTGTGAAGCCAGTGGTTATCAGTGTGAGATTGGGCTAGAGAAAAAACTCTTTCCCATTCATCTGGGGAGAGGGTAGAAGTCAGGATGACATTTAAGTCATTCCAGGTTAAACTGTAGGACAGAGTTAGATATTGGAATTCCTGTATGTATTTAGTGGGTCTGATGAGAAAGAGCCTAAATGCTGACTGATCTGAGAGAGGTCTGATAGAGAAAAAGGTACATGTACCTTGACTATGCCTTCAGCTCTAGCCACTTCTCTAAGATGAAATTGTTGTGCAGGTGGGGAAGATCTAGTCGCAGAACTAAACTGTAAGCCAGACCGGGTATGAAGAGTGGGGGTGATAGAAGGATTATAGGGTGGATGAGTGGAGGCTGAGGAAGAACTGGGACTTAGCTCAGCCTGGCAATGAGGGTTGGGAAGAAGGGCGGCTGTGAGCAGTTCCCCGAGAGGATCCCTAATGGAACTATCAGGCAGATTCCCCAGGTATAGCCTGGGGAGGAAGGGAGAGGTCAGATGAGTCTGTAGAAAAGGAAGACTGGAAAGACTCAGCAATGCTTGGGGTTGGGACTGAGGGGACAGGCGAGAGGGAAAGAAGAAGGATTTGGGAGGAATTGCGTTGGGAACAGAGACTAGGGAGGGAACGAAGTGTGAAAAGTGCCTGGATGTAAGGCACCTCAGACCATTTGCCCATTTTATGACAAAAATTATTTAGGTCTTGTAGGATGGAGAAATCAAAAGTGCCGTTTTTTGGCCATTTAGAGCCATTGTCAGGTTTGTATTGGGGCCAAGCGGTGTCGCAGAAGAAAATAAGGCATTTAGGTTTTAGGTCAGGTGTGAGTTGAAGAGGTTTTACGTTTTTGAGAACACAGGCTAAGGGAGAAGAGGGAGGAATGGAAGGTGGAAGGCTGCCCATAGTGAAGGAGGCAAGCCCAGAGAAAAGAGAAAGTAGAGACACGGAGAGAAGGGGTCGGGGGGTTCTTGCCCTCCAGAAAAGCAGAGAAGGGGTAGAGACATGGAGAAAAGGGTTTGGGGGGTTCTTGCCCCCCAGAAAAGCGGTACTTGCCACTAAGGGTGAAGGACCAAGGCAGGCATCCCTGCGGGTCGGACACCTCTGAAATGTGGGTGAATAATCAGGCAGTTGTCCCTGCGTGATTAATCACCAAGGGAAGACTGTCTTCCCGAGTCCGTGACTGGCGCTGGAGTTTTGGGTCCACGGATAAAACGTGTCTCCTTTGTCTCTACCAGAAAAGGAAAGGAATTTGAAATTAAGAGAAGGGAGAGATTGAAGTGTGGTGCCAAGACTGAAAGGAGAAAGAGGTTGAGTGATAGTGATAGAGGTTGGACAAGAGAGTGAAAAGAGGCCGCTTACCAGATTTAAAATTGGTGAGATGTTCCCTGGGCTGGTTGGGCTGTGGACCAAAGGTCGTAGGTGGATCTTTCTCACGGAGCAAAAAGCAGGAGGACAGGGGATTGATCTCCCAAGGGAGGTCCCCTGATCCGAGTCAAGGCACCAAATTTCACACCTGTCCGTGTGAAGAAACCACCAAACAGGCTTTGTGTGAGCAATAAAGCTTTTTAGTCACCTGCGTGCAGGCGGGCTGAATCCAAAAACAGAGTCAGCAAAGGGTGGTGGATTATCATTAGTTCTTACAGGTTTTGGGATAGATGGTCGAGTTAGGAACAATGTTTTGCAGGCAGGGGGTGGATCTCACAAAGTACATTCTCAAGGGTGGGGAGAATTACAAAGAACCTTCTTAAGGATGGGGAGATTACAAAGTACATTGATCAGTTAGGGTGGGCAGAAACAAATTACAATGGTGGAATGTCATCAGTTAAGGCTATCTTCACTTCTTTTGTGGATTTTCAATTGCTTCAGGCAATCTGGATGTATACGTGCAGGTCACAGGGGATATGATGGCTTAGCCTGGGCTCAGAGGCCTGACAATATCTATCTTCAGTAGTTACACCAAAGGGTTTATATATGACGATTAGGTCAAATTGTTTTATAGTCCTGTTCAAGTTTTTGAACTTGATAAATTTCTATCTTTCTTATTAATCATTGAAAGTAAGTCACTGAATTCTTTCAGCAGTTATTGTTGAATGGTTGATATATGATTTCAGTTTGCTAGTTTGTTGTTTCATGTGCTTGGGATTCTCTTGCTAGATGTGTATACACATTATGGTTGTTACGTATTTCTGATGTACTTAAATTTCCCTCTACAAATTGCCCCCTACATATTTAGGCATTAAAAGAAAAATTCAGTCAATCTATGTCTTTGAATACAAAGTGCTTTTGGTAGAAATTATAGAATCAGGTTTTAAAAAATAAATCTAATCTGGCAGTCTGGTTTTTCACTAAAGAATCTTTACATCTATTATCATTTTTATATAGGTAAAATTTTATTTGCCAATTTGCTTGCCATTTGAATGCTACCATTTTTAAAGTTTTTATTCCTCTCTTGCTGTTTTGTTTTAGGTTACATAAATATGGCTTTACTTCTGTTATTTCTTAATATATTATTTTGAGGGTTCTTTTTTTTGTAGTTGTTGTAGGCATTATAATATTCCTCTAAACCTACTTCAAAATAATACTAATTTAAATCCATTAATTACAGAAATTGCTTCACTATATGTCCCTTTACTACCTTCTCCTTTTTGTTATTTTCCTGTATATGATAAACCCCTGAAACCGTTTAAAATTATAATCTAAAAAAATCATAAGAAGATATGTGGCTACCTTATTAGGAATGATTTGGCTATTTTCCAGAACTCCCTGTTAAATCCTTGAATAGTCCTGTGTTCTACATCTCACCTCCAATCGACCTGCAATCTCAGCCAAATGAAACCTCTGAACTCCCTTGTTTTCTCACCTTTGAGATTTCTTTGACCACATTACAAGTCAAGGGAGTTCTCTTCTCCCATGATGGGTAACTTCCTATTTTCAAAGCCAGCCACACCTTGATTGAACTAAGGCTCTGATGGAGCTGGTAGGTGGGATGGAGGATGGGAGCATCCTTACTCAAAAATGTCTCAGATTCCCACATTTAATACCAGAAGTTTGGTAGTTTTCATAAATAAACCCTTCTCTGTTTTATGCTTTTGGTTAAATATCGGGTTGCTTAAATGATTTTTTTTTTTTTTTAAATCATCTTATCCAGATGTATCGTTGCTTTTTTGGGGATAGGATTTGTTGACCTTCTCACTCTATCACACTGGAAATTGCTCTCTGGACCTGTTTTATTGTTAAAAGCCACTTCTAAAAATACAATATAACCTAAAGATCTTAACAGTTCTCTGGACAGAATTTCTGCATTGCCTATCAAGTTAAGTCTAGACTGTCCTGCCCGAGTTCACGGCTCATTTGTTTGGCCCTAGGCTGCCCTTTAAAGCCTGTACCTGATCTTGAGTGTGGCTTGGCTGAATAGCCTACTCAACATTTCCCTTTCCTCTCCAGAATGCTTCTTTTTCTCTTACTAACCTAGACAACTCTCTGTTCTACCCATGGACACTTCTTAGAGACTCTATTATTAGTCACTTTTATACGTAGTATATTCTGCCACATTGAGATAGTATCTTTTTTAAAGCAGAAGCTATGCATTATATATCTTCTTTGTTTCAAATGAGTTTAATTCAGATCCTTGAACAGGAAAAGCATCACTGAATGTTTCTTTCATAAAATAAGGAATAAAAACATGATATATTTTCCTCTGAGATACAGTAATCAGCATCAGGCAGAATAAGAGAAATGCTGAAAAAAGAGATCTTAAGAAAGAAATTCAAGATACGTAGTCTTGATTTCCTTAGAAAAATGATGACTTCATTAGTTCTAAGTGAGCATGGGACAGGAGGGATGGTGGCTTAAGGATTAAGGGTATTTAAAACAGCTAAGGTTGAAGGCTGAGAGAAAACCAGGTTTGGGTGAGAGATGAGAGACGGGAGTAAGAGAAGAATGAAAAACATAAATGCCCCGTGTAGGGTGCCCTCACAGAGCTCTGGACATAGCTTAGAGTAATTTTGAATTGAATGAAACATGGTCAGACTAGAGATATCCCTAGCCAGAAACGTAAGTGTGGGCTCCCTTCATCTCTGTGCACAAAACATAGATACATCTTTGGCCTTCAAATGCCTTTACAAAGTCAGGCAGTGTTCTCTGTAGAGAGTTGGCTCAATTGTCTTTCACCTGGTCATAACCATTCAGAGTGTGCATACAGGATTACAGGAAGCTTTCTCTTCCCACAGTAAGGCACAACTAAAATTGTTTGGTGCAAAGCAGAAGCTTGAATTTTTTTTTAATAGGAAATCAGAGTAAGACCACTGTAACCACAGATTTATGTGAAATAGAAATCACAACTGTTCATGATCTTTTAGATGCAAAGTTATCAATAAGACCTAGTAAAGACCAGTGTTCTTTTTATGTCAATAGGCAAAATAGTACTGTTTCAGAAATTTCTCTAAACTTTAAGTGGTTTACATTTTTACCTGCCTCAGATAATGTATTTGTCATTTTTGTTTTTCTAAAACCAAATTTATATGATGAATCAGTCTCACAATTTATAGTAAGATTAAATTTTTTGAGACAGTCTTGCTCTGTAGTACAGGCTAGAGTGCAGTGGCATAATCTTGGTTCACTGCAACCCCTGTCTCCTAAATTTAAGTGATTCTCCTGCCTCAACCTCTAGAGTAGCACCATGCTCAGCTAATTTTTGAATTTTTAAGTAGAAATAGAGTTTCACCATGTATGCCAGGCTGATCTTGAACTCCTGACCTCAAGTGATCCACCCACCTTGGCCTCCCAAAGTTCTGAGATTACAGGCATAAGCCACCATGCTGGCCAAGATTAAAATCTTGTATTATGTTTCCACATTATTGAATTTGATTGAACTGTTTGAGTGCTTTCTGCCTTCCCTGATAGAATAACTGTGTACACTGGAGAAAATGTCCTGGTTTATTACTGATTCTACACTAACTCAGTCCATTCTGTGCTACCATGAAGGAAGTCACAGCTCACATTTCTGAAAATGTACCCGTTGACATTAATCACCGTTTTATACTGCCCTGAATATATCAGATTAAACTTGGATAATTTTTTTTCTGCTATGAGGTAAAACTTGTGTCCTTTTCACAACTGAAATGCTTAGTTCAATCTTAATTGTTCCTTGTGAAAAAAATGTAGATTTTGCTACTCACAACATCCCTCACTCAATTTATTGCTTGCATAATGTTTCTGCTTTCTTATAATATTTCACAAGTCAGTGTAAAGATCTCATCACCTGATGTAGCCCACACTTACAGCTTGTTGTTAAAAACACTCAATAAACCACAAGTTGGAATAGAAGCCAGTGATATGCACTTCTTAAAGAATAAAACAACAACAGTAAAATATCTTGTCCTTTGCTTACATAGTTCCTTCCTATTATCTCCACCATCCTTGTTTTCCTCTCCATAAACCTTATTTTGATGTCTTAAAATGTGGATCATCCCTAACTTTGGTTAGTACTCTTTGGCTCAAAAGAAATAGTTCTTTAAGGGTATAAATATCTGAACATTTGAAAAATAAATGATGTTCAGAATCGAGTCTATGACTTAAAAACAAAATTTTGTGCAGCTATTCCACTATTATTCCGGAAAAAATGACACTGTATCTAGTAGGAAGCCAGAAGGGGACAAGCAGAGTATTGGCGGTGGGCCAGAGTTTTGTGTTAACTTCAAGAGCAGAGGTGATTTTTAATGCTTCAACATCATTCATGAAATATTATATATATATAATTTGTACTCACAATAACAAGCATGCTCTCCAAGGAAACATTAAAATAAATAGCTTCTTTAACTCTTTTGTACCTTGATCATATCTTATTTTGATGAACCTATAAAAAAGGAAGATAAGATTGATGTTGGACAGATCAGTAGGGCAATCATGTACTTTATTACATATTTATGACTCTGAAAGATCAAAGGATGTTTTTATGCACATAACTTGGCAAATGTATTTTGCCACGTTCAGATATGTTCCAAGTGACTTCAGTGGGGAAGTGAAAAGATCTGGCACTATGCCTGTAATGCTATTTGGCAAGACACTGAATGATGGTGGGATTCAAGAACACAATAACATACTGTATTACATGTATATGTACACACACTCTATATATGTATGCACACATTCACTGGTATATAGAAACGTGTGACTGTATACACACTCTATGTAAATATGCTCAGCTCTTACATAATCAAAGTAATTAGATGAAATAGTTATATCTGTGTGTATCGGTAATATTTTGTATACTGAAAATGTTTACATTATTCTTCCTTATTGCAACAATTTCAAGAAAATTGTAATTAAAATGTTACTATTAATACACCACAGATGATTAATATAGTACTGCATACAGTCTAAGTAATATTTTTGTATTTTTAGTAGAGACAGGGTTTCACCATGTTGGCCAGGCTGGTCTTGAACTCCTGACCTCGGGTGATCCTCCCTCCTTGGCCTCCCAAAGTGCTGGGATTATAGGTATGAGCCACCGTGCCCGGCCCCTACTTCCTGCCTTTAAAATTGATGCTTCAAAGGTTGATTTACATTTGCAAAACATCACGGCCAAAATAATCAGAGGACAAACATTGAATGCTGACCAAAATAAGAAAACATACTAGATGTTATGTAAAAAATATCCAGAAAGGTTTGCCATTAAAAGATGTAACTTGGTCTAATTTTATAAAAACAAGATGACTGTTTGCTTGATTTTTTCTTTTAGTCTTGTCTTTTTTATAAGTGAGTAATTTGGGAAGGCAGCTTGAACAGCAAGTGGAACAGCACCTAAACACTGGTATTTCTTGCCTCGTGTTGGTACTCATGCATGTGAAAGGTACAGGTTTGCGTGAGATTTCCTACAATGCACACCGCATACATGTATATAGACTAAGGCTAAGACAATGCTATTAAGTAGCCTCAGGGGTAAAAATTTCCTCTTGCAAGTCATTCTGCGCATAAATGATGCTCCAAGCAGAATTTGTTCTTCAAATAGGATAGGTGAATGCAAATATTTGTGTTTGAACTTCATAAGCTTGAAAATAAAGAATAATTCCAGATTATAACTTTATACTATTTGATTGACTCATACAGTTTAAGAAGGTGGGTATCAAAATGTTCTAATAAAGAACCTGTCAACATCATGGAGGGGAGTATCAGTATTACCTGGAGCTAGGGTAACTTAGGGCTTCTCAGTGAATGACTGTTGTTATTATGCATACATGTGCTATATTTGAATATGTGAGTGTGTGATGTAGTGTAGTATAGCTTAATTAAAATGTGTTTCATGCTCTGATTATCTGTAGAATTTTTTTTTAAAAAAAGGCTTAGGAAATACTTTAGTTGTTACTATTCACTGATTGAATTTGTGTTGCTCCAAAAAATTATAATTTACAGATATAAATTTGTGACTGTAGGTATAATAAAGTGTGTATTAAGAAGAATGTGCTCCAAAAACACTAAAACAATTATTAGTGCTGTCACGGAATTAAGAAGACATTCTACAAATGAAAATTTGAACTAGAGAAGTACAAATTCCTCAAATTTTATATGACTTGAAATGGTACTCCTTAATGTTCTTACTAGCGACTTTTTCCTTTCTTTTTTTTTCTTTTAGGCTTACTTGCTTCCACTTTTGTCAAATCCCGATGAATCTCAAATTCTTTGGTAAAAGCAGACAGCAGTGGCTCACGCCTGTAATCCCAGCACTTTGGGAGGCCAAGACGGGCGGATCACAAAGTCAGGAGATCGAGACCATCCTGGCTAATACGGTGAAACCCTGTCTCTACTAAAAATACAAAAAAATTAGCTGGGCCTGGTGGCAGGCACCTGTAGTCCCAGCTAGTTGGGAGGCTGAGGCAGGAGAATGGCGTGAACTCGGGAGGCGGAGGTTTCAGTGAGCCAAGACAGTGCCACTGCACTCCAGCCTGGGTGGAGTTGAGAGGGTATTAGCACTTACCAAAAAAAAAAAAAAAATCCAGATTTTATTTTTATGTTTTTCACATATTTTATGGAGTATAGACCACACACCTATTAAAGAGCTTCTCTTAATGTGATTTGAGATTTGAAGTCTTTCCTAAGGAGACCAACTCAGACTATGTCTTCCTAACTTTCAAAGAGCAATAGGCTGAAGTGTTTAAGAGCATGATCTCTGAAGCCAGATTGCCTGGATTTCAATCCTGACCACTTAATCACTGTGCAACCTTGAGTGAGTTATTGAACTTCTGTGTGCCTCCATTTCCACATCTGTAAAATTAGGATGATAATAGTTGCTGCCTCAGAGAGTTGCTATGAGAGTTCAATGAACACTATATCTCAAGTATCTAGAACAATGTGAAGCAAATTGTTAACACAGCATGATAACTATGTCAAATTACTGCAATTAGCTATAGGGTTCTTCAGATAGTGACATTCCTGGGCCACTTCTCCCTCCTGCATCCATCAAGTATGTATTGAGTGCCTTCTGCATACTGGATTCCATGTTAGATGAACCACACATACAGACTAGCAGGAGCCTATGCTCAAGGATACTGTTACATCATGTTCTTCTTCTGGGATGTGGAACTCTAAATTCTTTTAATGCCCCCTCTTAACAACAAAGAATAACTTTACAGTGAAAAATCCTTACAAAATTACCTTAGCCATGTGATCAAGGTTAACATCATCCATTATAAACAATGTAGATAGCATGCATTCTTATTATGATGTGATGAGAATGACATTTTACACTTGTGGTTTTCTCCCCAAAAACCCATCACCACAATCAAATCATGAGAAAATCATCAGACAAATCTGTATTGAGGGACACTCCACAAAATGCCTCACTACTACATTTTTTTTCTTTTCTTTTCTTTTTATTGGGAAGGAGTCTCGCCTGTTGCCCAGGCTAGAATGCAGTGGCATGATCTCAGCTCGCTGCAACCCCTGACTTCTGGGTTCAAGCGATTCCCCTGTCTCAGCCTCCCAAGTAGCTGGTACTACAAGCACACGCCACCACACCTGTCTAATTTTTCTATTTTTAGTAGGGACGTGGTTTCACCATGTTGGCCAGGATGGTGTTGATCTCTTGACCTTGTGATTAGCCCTCGGCCTCCCAAAGTGCTAGGATTACAGGCTTGAGCCACCACGCCTGGCCACTGCTACTCTTTAAACTGTCAAGATCATCAAACACAAAGAAAACCTGAGAAATCATCACAGCCAAAAGGAGCCTAAGGAGACGTGGTAGCTAAATGTGATATGAATGATATGAATCCTGCATGGAACTTGGAATGGAAAAAAAGGACAAAATAAATCAAACAACCAAAAAGGAGGTAAAAACTAAGGAAATCTAAATATAGATTTCATTTGAGTTTATTTATTTAGTTAATACGGCATCAGTATTGGTTCATTCATTTTGACAAATGTGGCTATAACAATTTAAGATTTTGACAATAGAAGAAATAGTGTAGGATATATAGGAATTCCTTGTGCTGTCTTAGCAGTATTTCTGTAAATCCAAAACTGTTTTAAAATTTTAATTTAATTTTAAAATACCCCTCTCTGCCCCAGAATCCTAGTCATAAAATTATCTCAAATTCCAGGGACCCATGAATGGCCAAACCCTTAAACGAGAAAATAATCCCTTTTCTATTCAAGGACTTTAGAAACAGACCCGTCCAAACAAAAATCACCATCAATGATGCAACTTTAACATTCTCCTACACATTTTTAATGGAAATATAAATGGAGCTAAAGATTCAGGACTTCCGTTTTAGAGTAATAATAAGAGCTAGCATCCACTGAGCCTTTATTATATACTAGCTCGATGTGAAACTCTTTTCATGGATTAGCTCTTGGAAGCTGTTCAACACCCTCCACAGTAGAGACTCTGATTGCCCCCAGATGGGAAAACTGTTTGCCCTTGTATCTGTGACGGGCTTGCCCCTGTGATGGTGCAGTTTTAATTCAATGCTGGGCATGTAGAGGTCTCTCTGCTTTCCTTGAACTGAGTGCCCCTGTTTAGATGACTAAATGGCTATTCAAAAGTGCCTCCGCTGGGCTTCCTGGCATAAGCTGTACAACACTGTAACATTGCACAGGGTCTCCAGTGGGACCATTCACCTACAAGGGAGAACAGGAATAGTCAGTCTTAATCCTACAGGCAAGAGTTCATAATACTATCTGCATGTCCCACAGGACAACAGAAGCATTTATCTAATGATTGTGGATACAGAAATAGCAAGATGGGCTCTATGTAATTAGTGAATTCTGGAATTTTGAAAGTACCCTAGAAACAAATCTCTGTGTTTGTTATTTTAATTAATCAGTCTCATAATCACTCTTACCTGCGCCTCCAGAAAACACTGAGGAAAAAATGACTACATTGAGTCAATTCACCAGTTGCCTTCCAAGCGGGGCAAGAGCACAGCATCCCATGCTCAGAAGGAACCCCAGCTCAGTCTAATGCTCTGTGGGCATCATCTTGAAATTCTTAATAATGTTGGAACAAGGAGGTTCTGCCTTTTCATTTTGCAATGGGCCCCACAAATTATATAGCCAGTCCTGTGTGTAAGTTTTACGTTTGTTTTTCTCAAATGAAATCTCAAGTGCTGCTTTTCAAATTATATCTACCAGTGTAGCCACACAACTTTATCTTTGCTGAGTCTTCTTCAAAAAGGTAGAGCTATTTTTAAGAAAGAGGTTTATCCTAATCCCTACATAAAATGTCTCAAATCAAGCGACGAAGTAACAGAACTCAACTCCTATCTTTCTATCTTTCTGTTACTGGTTTGCAAACACTGAGTTCAAAAGCCCAGGCGAGTAGACACATTGGACCTGTGGTGAGATCCTGATTATAGATACAGACACTGTCAAACAAACCAGGAAAAAGTCATCAATGCACAGCTATTTTCCTATCTGGCCTGATCTAGAAGATTGAATACCCCAGTGGTTGGCCTACAATCACAGTGCAAAATTACGGAACTGAGAATGGTTCAAGAGAAAGGATCCTATAAAATCATGTGGCAGAAATATTTTAAGGCCATTTATCAGCAACTGACTTTATGCTCACCCTAGCCAGGCAAATTCTGATCTCCAAATTTGCCAAGAGATGAAAATAAATTACCTTTATTAAAGAGAAGCTGTGGACAAACATTGGCAAAGGATTATTAAATGGACTCACACGTAGACTGTATACACACTGAAGGAGCCCAATACTAGTGGTTTTGAATTTAACCTGGCAAAATTCTCATCATACCAATAAAAGTGGGCTTTTTTTGTTTGTTTCCTGCAGAAAAACTAAAACCGGGAATAGAGATTTTTACCAGTATTTTTGCAATGCCTCATCATTGAGAAAAGTATAAAGAAATCTACTGAGAATGCCACTAGAGTGAAATGTCTTCCTTAAATATAAGAATTTTCTGAGTGCTGCTAATTCACTCTATTTAAAGAACCTGATTTTCGAATTACCTGCCTAATGGGGAGATTTGATTATTTCCACTTTGAATTCAACTATAGAATACACTTTTTTTTTTTTTTAGCTCTTGGCTTTATAACAGCCTCTAATTCTTTTTCCTACAAATATCCCTACTGCCTTCTTGGGCTTTCTCTCACCCTTCCTGTTGTGTCCTCCTGAGGTCTCTGCCTTTCCCTGGAGAATCTGGGGGCCAGGGCTTGCTTTGGTAGCTGAAGGCCCCTAATGAGAATAGCACTGACATCCCAGCCTCTAAGAGAGTGCCTTGTCTGCACGGTCACCTCAGAGCATGCTTGCAGAGGGTATCTTCTCACCCCTGTCAAGAGCTTTTGTTGAGTTCAAAACCTTATTACAATTAGAGTGGAAAAGCCTCACCAGGTTATTTAGATGTTATCTCCACCAGCAGAGAAATTTTCTGCAACATAGCCTGTAAAACTTCTTGTAAACTAAAGTTAATTGGCAGAGAATCCTCTGGTGTTCTAGAGATAATTGTGGGATGCTGTCAGGAGGTTTCCTTTGGGTTTACGATGGAATAATAAAATATCCTTTTTCCTTAGCTTTCTTTCTTCTTCTTCCTCTTGTTTTTTTTTTTTATCTCAACTCTATTTATCTTGATTCTTCCTCTACGAGATTTTTCAAATGTACTACCACAGAACAGAGACCAATTTCACTCATTAGTAAAAATTAACTAGTTTCGTGTTCTATATGTGTCAATGTATCTGCCAAGCTCAGCTTCCACTTCTGCTTTAGTCTCCCACATTCACCCCTAAGCAGAGAATCTTCTGGGCTGTGTCTACAGCAGATGGATTTGATGGGATGACCTATTACCAATGGGATCCAATTAATAAGCTCGTAAAGAACCCAGGATAGGTACTACTCCTCCTGAAAGTGAGGAGTGATTTCAATTAGATTTTCTTTCTTAGACGTTTGAATTAAAACATGCAAAGGAACTAGATGGTGGTGGGGGCAGGGGAGAGATCCCCATGTAGAATTAAAGGTGCTGGCCGTACATATATATGTAAGAGAAGGAAAAGAATAGACACTTGTGGGGAGAAAATCAGAAATGTGAATAACCGTGAGAGACCAGAGAATAGCCACAGCTCTTCTCTTTCCAATTATATTGGGTAGAAGTTCCTCCGGTTCTTTATTTCATGTCTTTCCATTCCATATGACTTTATAGAACCAATGTGGAAGAAGCTTGTATAATACTCTATCCTTCTTAACTGAGCTTGCTCAGCTGAACTATTTTTTAAATATTTGACAATTTAACTGGGACACTAAGACAGAAGGTAGGAGTGGAGGTCCTGTCCTCATTTTTTGCTGAGAAATAGGGAAGAAAAAAAAGAAAACAAGGTATGGATTTCCTTTTGGGAATACGATGCATGTGGTGCCAGAATCAAATTTGCTTCTCACACAACCTTACAATAAGGGTGCAATTATACCCCATTAGGTGAGATGGGGTGTGTTCAGGGTGGTGTGGGTGAAGACCACACCCCTATTTGAAATAGGGAAACTGAGATTTGAAATGTTAAATAATCTGTCCAAAGTGATTGAAGAATCTAAGATTTAAACAATTTTTTTTTCCAATTTTAAATCTCACAGTATTTTCATTATGCAATGTTATTTAACTGCAATAGCAACAAGGTAAATGCAAAAAGAAGAGAGAAAGAAAAGAAAAGAAAAAGGAAGGAAAGACAGAGGAGAGAAACAAGCACTGACTGAGTCCTTATTACATGCAGGGTGCTTTACATGGTACTTCATTCAGTCCTCACGACAACACTGCAGAACAGAACTGATATTTGTATTTTTATATATGAGAAAACTGAAGCTAAGAAAAGTCATCAAAATTACATAGCAAAGGGCGGAGCCAAGATTTATGCTAAGCCAAATTGACTCCTATACATCAGCTTCCACTAAACTGTGGCTTGGTCCTGGAGTAACATCCATACCAGAACAACAGAACAATTATAGATGCATGCATACCTAGAACAAATATAAAGTTAACAATGTAGATATAAGTACAAACAAAATGTGAGTTTGGTGGGAACCATCATAACACAGACACATTCAAAACACTTATGGAGTCTGGAAACAATGGAAGCGCATGGATGCCCAAAACAATGGAGGAAGCCATGGATTGTGTCCACCCAGTGGACACCACAACACACAAGCAGCCAGTGGACTGGCAGGACTCCCAGAGTAATACAGAGATGACAAGGGCAGCACACGCTAATGTACAATGTGCTCATCACTTCTACATGTTATTGTATATTTCCCTAGGTTTTCTGAGGAATGGGCAGATTTGATAGTTGATAGGGTTTGGATCTGTGTTTCCACCAAATCTCATGTCAAACTATAATACCTAGTGTTGGAAGTGGGGCCTAGTGGGAGGTGATGGAATCATGCCAGCGGGTGGTTTCTCCTGAATGGTTTAACACCATGCCCCTTGGTAGTGTCCTCATGATAGTCAGTGAGTTCTCCTGAGATCCAGTTGTTTACAAGCGTGTAGCACCTCCCCCCTCTGTCTGTCTTCCTCCTGCTCCAGCTGTGGAAGATGTGCTCGCTTTCCCTTCACCTTGTACCATGATTGTAAGTTTTCTGAGACCTCCTCAGAAGCAGAAGCCACTGTGCTTCCTATACAGCCTGCAGAACTATGAGCCAGTTAAACATCTTTTATTTGTAAATTACCCAGTGTCAGGAGGACGAGAATTGACTAATAAAATAGTATATTTATAATAAATGTTTTTTTGAGTATAAGTCTGTTTCCATTCACTAACACAAATTATGATGACCAAATTGACAGGTGTCGAATGTTATCTATGTGCCAACCTCTTCAAACACTTATTGTAATTTATTTTCATCAGGATTGTTAGTATCCCTATTTTCAGAAGCAACAACTGAAACTCATAGTGATTGGAGAACTTCTCTAAAAGCATGTAACTATTACACATAGAGACAGGATTCCAGCATAACCCGACCTAGCTTCCAATCTAGTGCTCTTTCTGATGTTCCTCAATTATTCTTACTGCTGCTAGGCACCAGCCAGAGGACAGACATTTCCACCTTCTAATGTATGGTGTACAAGCCATGCAATGTAATAAGGAGTCAGTATGAAAGTTTTGCATTTCTAGGTTTTTATTAACATAGGAAACCATCATGCCATTCTACATTAAATAACTAACTAAATAAAATCAAGTGTGTGTAAAACCAAAATAAATTCATCTGCTTGCAGAGCACTTGGCACATAGTAGGAATATAATAATTACTTGCTGAATAACTGCATGAACAATTCAGAAAACTCTTGATTGAATGTTTCTTTTCTTTGACTTGCCTGTTCAGTATAATCCTACAGATTTTCAGCCAGTTATTAATGTCAGAAATGCATTTAAGGGAACAATGTTTTTGAACACAAAATACCAAGTCACTTTGGTGTGTAGTGGCGAAGCCTTAGCCTTTTGTCCCTCTGCAGGCAGTTTACGATTAATCTTACTGATTAGCTAATCAGCAATTAATTTAATTATTAATGCTATTTACATATTTGGATTTTTGCTGTCATTAAGTAAATCCTGCTACCCTCTCCTTGCTTTGAATTTTAAAATTTAAAAAAGGGTTAAGAAGAGAGAAGATAAGTGATAAATGAGGCTATGAGATGCCAAACAAACCAGAGTGACTTGTAATGAGAGATTACACATAAAGGCGAAAAGGAATTACATGGAAGCTGAGTGAAGGATGGACTATTTCTCTGTAGGGACTTCTAAACTTTGAGGTAAAGACTATGTATAAATGCACATCTGTATACAATTTATAACAAAACCTGGGAGCAAGTGCAACTGCTGGCTAAAGCCCACATGTCCCCATAATTTCCATGGTAGTTGGTTGCACTAGGGGAGGGGTGACAGAATTTTTTAGCATCTTTGGTCTCAGTTTTGTTTAGCCTGCAATTCAGCTGAAAATGCTGTACTTCAACTAAATATTAACATGCACTCTCCAGAAAGAACAAAAAAGGTATAAATTATGTCTGATTGAACAAACACAACCCCACTGTTGAACAGCCAGTCAATGGAGAGGGCAGGGAGAGGCAATGGAGCAAGGTAATGTGTAATCTCACCAGTCAATGGACTGTGGGCAGGCCTGGGCAGCCCAACGCTGGAGGTGTCAGGGAGATAAATAGCAGAGTGTCCTCTTCAAAAATATGATTAATACCCTCCTCGGTCCACTGCTGAAGATGTAGTGGGTGCAGCTGCTCTGGACAGCAGTTGCATAGAGGGAAAATCCAGGACGATCCCAACGGAGCAGAGAGGGCAAAGAGGAGGACAAACAGTCACCTGACTGGGGATGCTGAGGCCTGGAGGGTGGGGCAGGGTCTTCACTGGCCAAAGGTCTTTACAGGCTGTGGCTTAAATAATGCTTACGGCCCTGTGTGCCTGAGCCCCAGAGGCCATTGCGTTGAGGGGAAAAGACATGCTGGAGTTGAATGTTTATGGAATAAATAGTGAGTGATCTTGAAGAACTGTGATATTTATAATATAAGTGCTGTGTGAGCAACATGCTGTCTTCAAACAGAAGAGGTAATGAGGTAATGGGAGAGAGAACTCTTCTTCTTCAGGTGGAAAGACTGAGGTCCAGAGAAGTGAAGTAACTTCTTCAAAGCTATGTATTCAATAGGTGGGACAGGGGTCCAGAACTCACAGACTTTCTCACCAAACCAAGCTGTCTCCCAGAGATTTGAAAACAAAACAAAACCAAAAAACCCTTGGATCAGAGTTGATCTTTGGCCATTTACTGCAGTTTCCTCTTATCATCTCTTCTGCCCCTTCCTTTAAAGGGTTTTGGTCAGACTTTTTTTCTGATTTTCTGTTTCTTTATAGACAAGGATGTCAACAAAGGATTTTCTAAAGTTTTTAACTCTATTTTCACTTATTTTGTTACACACGCACAATCACATAACGATTGTAGTGACAAGTAAATTGATATGCTCTCCTATTTCACTGGCAGAAGACAGGAGAACTTTTTGCTCTGGGGCAACTATGGCTGCCTATTTTCCTCCTCAGGTAATTCCTCCTGAGTGGTCAAGACACTACAATGTTAATAACGCCAACACAAAACTTGTCCTGACACGCTACAACACCAGGATAGTGTGATACAACAGGAACACAGAAGGGAGCTCTACTTAAACCTATAATTAGTGGTTTACTGCCTATTGTTCTTAAATGTAGTGAACTGAAAGCAGAGTTTTACAAAACTTAATATTGAAATTCCAGAAATGAAAAAAGGAAAGACAAATATTTGAAGTCCAAGTTAACTCTAATCAAGAATTGGTCTTATATTACACTTTACAAGTGTGTGATGAGTCCCAAAGAAATGGGTGCACCATCAGAAGGTGAGAAGGAGTAAGAGAAAAGCTGAGGTATCAAGTTGATGATACAATCTAATAGACAGTGATCATGGTATATCTGTTTCTGAGCAAACGGAAAGATGTTGAGGGAAAACATTATCCAGTAATCCAAAGGGATTCAATGATTTGATCTCAGTGATGAGAATCATTATAATAATGTATTTATCATGTGCCATAGTTTATATTTTTCAAGATCCCTCCACAAGTGACTTCCAGGATATCTTTATTGGTATCATATCCAATATGGCTTTCCAAACTGTCACGTACAAGTGAATCACCCGGTACTTTGTTAAATGCTGATTCTTATTTATTAGTGGGACCTAAGATTCTGCATTTCTTAAAAGCTCCCAAGGCATGTGGATGTCACATGTAATACATTTTGAGTATCAAGGCTCCATCATACATCTTGGAGGGTAAAACTGAGAAAACACACAAGTAGTAGTAGGTAGCAGAGCCAGAATTTGAACTCAGAGATGCTTGACCAGAAAACTCATACCTCCCTAGCATATCAGTGCCCCTCAGATGAGGGTATGCCACTTCATTCCAAAAGAGTTTTGACATCAGTTGCAAAAGCAGTAGGAAATAGGAAATTAAGTTTCTGAAGTGACAATGTTCATCTCAGGTCAGATTGACCTCTTTGTAAGGTCTCCAACATCTCTTTGATGTTGTGCCTCTTTGTGCCTCTGAAGAGATGTTTAAACAAAATGTCCTGCTATAGAGATAGCCAGGTAGGACCACCACCTACAGAGCAGAGCAGTTCCTCCTTGACACACTGATAGTTATTTAGAGTCAAAGTGTTTATTGACACAGTCTAGAGGGCAAGAGCTTGCCCAAGCGCCCCTAATCTGGCCATGGTAGAGACCTTCATGCACCCTACATATCTAAAGTTGGTTTCACACCACACTCCCCCAGAATCTTTTAAAGTTTTACCAAAACATGAAATGAAGGTTATGTTGACGTGACTCTAAAACCACCACTCCACCAAGGTAGTTGGGATACACTCACTAAAGGTAAAGCCAATGGCCAAAATTTCATATCATTTTCTTGTTCTGGACTTAGTCAGACATGTCTGCATATTACAAACAAAGGATGGATATATAAGTAATAAATTTTCTGATTGTAAATTATTTCTACTCTTTCAGACTTTGTGTCACAGCCATTCTTGTTGAATTTTATATCTATCATTAGATTATTCATTTTTTCATGCTTACCACAAATATTTCTTAATTCTCCAGCCTAAGCCACAATCTTGAAATATGATAAAAATTATATATCTATTACCACATATGCATAAACAGATATATAATAATATGTAGTGAAATATAAATACACATTTATGCATGTTTGTGTACATACAATTATTTTCCACTCAGTTTTAGTATGAAAAAAGAATAAAATAAATAAATGAGTGGTTTTGTTGCCAAATTAGTTTGGGAAGTATGCTTTATGCCTTCTTAAAAAATCCAAACAATGTGAAAACTCTTATGGTAAAGAAATTTATTTAACATTATTTAGTTTTGCATTTCTAACAAGTATTTAAGTTTTGTTTGTTGTTTGTTTTTACTTGCTGTTTATAAAAGGCTCACAGAATAGTGCTCTGTAGACCCTTCCTCAGGAAATGAATCTTACATCAATGAGTCTATTTCTGGTTTATGGTACATGTAGTATAATATAGTAGACACACTTGAATTTGGTTGTGATAAACTATAATCTTTTAGGTCGTTGAAACAAAGAAACATTTTATTCATAGAAGTGTGAAATAAATTGTATCCTCTCACGTCATTTTCTAGTTTGGACATTCCCTGAAATGAGTGTTTTCCTAATCAGTTGCTTCCTTTCACCAAAGGAAAAAAAAAAAAAAAAAAGGAAAGAAAAAATATATACGATGTTCAAGAGACTTTAAATAAAGTGTAAGGTAATTTTTTTTTCTTCTCGGAATTGAGTCTTTCTGATAGGTGCAGCATCACATGCACATCACACAAATGACACAATACATGGTTAACATGACAACATAGATGAGTTATCAGTTTTAGAAATGTAAGATTTATCACGATACAAGGTATCATATGAGAAAATTATGTAAATATTATGAAGACTGTTCATTGAATTCATCTCATTAATGTCACAGGTTTGGAGCGATCATTTAGCCTAGGCTTTCAGTTCCCAGGTATCCGGAGACTAGACGTGACACACTCAAAGTCACACAGCTGGTGAGCTGAGTAACGTGGACAGTACCCCTTCCTTATCTTTAGGCACCAAGAACTTGACTCTGTCTCAGGGCCTCAGGAAGCTCCTCGAAGGGGTCTTACTAAGGCCATTTCCTCATCTAATTTCATGTGTTTTATGTTCCAAAAGGACTGGTTGAAAACTAAAATCTTAAATTAATTCTTGGTGTCAGGAATGGAGCAGGATAGAGATCGTTCCTGAAGGTAAATATAAATGTGACGTTTTCCCAAAATTGTACATAAACAAAATAAAATGAAAAATTCTGAGGACAAGGTATTGAAATGAAAAGTATTTTGAGTTTAAGAAATAAAAAAGTGATCTGTTAATTGACTTGTACAAATCATTTTCTTGATTTAGTATGTAAATAGCCACACATATTGAAGTAGTTTTTAGTATAATTTGGGCATTACATTTTAGGACTCTGCGGGATAGGGAAGGCTCAGTATTTGGAGAATCACCACCACATTAAGGAGAATTTCATTCTATAGTGGAGATGAAGAAAATACAGAAAACTGACATCATCCTTGCACTTTCTTCTCCTGAATACATAATCTCTCTTTAAGTAAAACACTAAATAAATTCATGGACTCAAGACTCAGGCTAAAACTAGATGCTTTCAAAGGCCCTGGTTAATGAGGAATCTTTTAAATGTCACGTCTACAGTGCAAATTAACCAATATTGCATAGCAAAAATCTCTCACAAGAAATCTGGTCAATGGTTTATGACAAAAAAATTAATGCTTTCTGTCAAGAATAAGGGTTAAGTTTGGTATTAATCATAAAATGACCTTTAATTGCCAAACAAAAGCACTTTGTTATTTCACTACAATCCTGAACTCACCCCAAGCATTGAAAAAAAGTCATAATTTGCTTAGTATAAATATATTAAAGTATTAAGCCTGCTCTGCTACTCAATTAGTAAACATGTCAAGGGGTGGGTGAGTTATTCATGGTTCAGAGGGCCAGCCCCTTTTCACAGGGAACTTTTTTCACTCTAATGAAATGATGGATAATCTGGAAGTAGATGCCTTAAGAAGATATTAATCATTCTCTGTGGTAATGTTAATCATGCGTTCCATCATCTCCAGATGCCGTGGATCACCTTCCTCTGAGACAAAGGGCACCTAAGCCAGGAGAGTCCTTTTGATCACCTTTCTACAGAGACCCTCACATGCGGCTGACATTAAGACAGCTTTAGATTTCAGGGCATCCTTAAGATATAAATGGCAAATGTCGCATAAAACTCCTTCAACTGATTTTTGAGAAACATAAGCTGAGATCTCTATCAAGCCCTAATTATTTGCCTTCTTTTACGTTGCTCATATTATAACAGAAAGAGACTTAAGCTATAGAAGTGGAACACAGAAGTCCATCAAGTAAAATCCATAAATGTATGTCTTGGCAAACTGCTTTTATAGTCTAGGCTTCTAATCTTACAAAATGTTAGTGTTCAGCAGGTCAGATTTATCTCTTAAAATGTCTCTGATGTCTCCTTGAGTTAATGAAACGGCTGTGCCTCCAGAGATACTTCTGGCCAATTAAACATTTTTATGGCCAGTGTTTCTTTAAAGAGAAAAAAATGTTAAGTATAATCTGAGGGCATATCTTATGAGGCTAAAATAGCTCCCATCACAGACTAATTTTGAATGCTTCATAGACCCCAGTGCCTGAAGAAGAAACCTGGAATGATTCCTAATGCTAAGAGGTTGCTCCATATAAATTGCCTCAGAAAGATGAACCTGAGGGAAACCAGTAATACTCCTGTCATCCTGCAGAAGTATTAAGGACTCTAGAGGTTAGATAATATCTTCAAATACTAGAGGCACCATTTTCTTAAACCCACATGTGTATATGGCCCCATTTGCAACTGTACAAGAGGGTAGGTGATGAGATTATAAGATCTCCTCTGTGGGGATAACTTTACTTGCAGGCAAACACTCCCTGTATGATGGCTCATAATACTCAGGCACAGTCACTAAATATTTTGATCAACATGTGTGTACACAAAGAGCTGGAGACTCACTTCTGGCCTGCCGGAGAAAGCTGGTTACTTTGTTCTTCTCTCAAATTTAGCCCTCTAGTCACCCTCCCTGCTTGGTTGGTGTATCTCAATAATCCACCAAATTAGCAAAATAAGTTTATGTAGGTGTATTTGTGATTTCCCTAATGGCTTGTTTTATTGGGTTTTCTAACTCCAAATACTTTTCATCAACATTTTACTTCACCTCCGATTGTCCTCTGCCCCCCTAAATAGGCCACATTCTAAACTTTGTCACCTCCTAAAGCAGCCTTACCTTGGACATTTAATTTCAATTGCCAATTGCATGATAAAAGATGAGTATCTTTTTTCTTATAACCTCATTTCTATTAAACTTCTTTATTGGCCTCAGCATATTTTGCCTCTATACTTTCCTTTCCTTGTCTGGCTCGTGGAACTGGTCAAAACCTTCTATTTCTGTATATCTTTATATCCAGTGCAACCAGCCAAACCTCAACTCCCAGCGCGAAGTTTGTAGTGATTTAAAAAAATGTTTCTATGCACTTTGCTTGGCATACACTGGGTTATTAAAGCAAATATTTGACTCTATGGCCTCTTAAGTCAACTGGCCTCACTAATTTTCCTAATTTATGGGCAACCCACTCAAAGTCTCTCATGAAGCTTTTCCATTCTTTTCAAGCACTGGCCTTGACTTTGTTCCCCTTTTTCTCAGCCAATGTTCTTACTGCCTTCTTATTGGAAAGAGAGAGGCCCTCAGAAGAATTCTCAATATTCTATTGCCTCGTGCACCAGAAATATGCCCTTTTCTATGTTCTTCACTTTTGTCTTCTTAAATGACAATGTGTTCTTCTTTCTTTGTCAAAAACTCACTTGAGACCTTGATTTCATATTCTGCCTTTTATTCTGGAATTGTGCTCCTGTACTCATGTTTTCTTGCTCCAGAACCTCTAGTTTATCTCAGTCATAAAGAAACTCAAGGCTCTCTTTCTCTCCAGAATAAAAATGGTTCCTTCATTTCATGCCTCCTCAATCTCTCTCTTTCAATTATCATCTAAAATTCTTGGAAGAAGAGTCTATACTTCTAGACCCTGTACTGATTTACATGTATCTTCTCTCAGATCCATCTGGCATTTGATTTCATTTATGTATTGAAATTTAAATTTCTAAGGCCATCAGTGACTTCATAGCAAATATTCAGAGCTCATTATATACCTCGTTTTATTCCAGGTGCAGGACACAGTAATAAACCGTACATTTAGGAAGAGACTAATAATTTTCTCGGATCTTACATAATAGTATATTGTCAAATGTAATGATTATTTATTTTTCTTGACTTTCTGGATCTCATTAATTGCTTCATGTATAATTTGCATCACTTTAGCAAATCATTCCATATTCCATTCTTGTGTATTAGCCTGAAGTTTTATTATTCTCTAAAGTTCTCAGTTTTTCCAATGTTCTTTACAACCATGCATTTTGTAGTTAATTTTATCCACTCTTATGTGTTCAATTACCCTTATATGCTGATTTCTCTTATCATTATAGTCTAAACTCTTCCTCTAATCATCAGACCTATACATCTCTGTGCTTCTGAATTTCAAAAACTTATGTAGAGCAGAGACCATCAAATTCAGCATGCCCAATTTTAAAATGTAACCTGCTTAAGGTCAGCTATTTCTTCTTTTCTTAACTTAGTTATGGCACCACCAAAATCTGTCAATTCAAGCTAAAACATTGAGGGTCATGCTGGATTCTTCTTTCTCTCTCTATCCTTCTATCTAATAAAATATGTCCTCAAACACTCATTTTCTGAATATTTCTTTTGAAATTTTATTTCCTAATTATTTTACTCTGCTTTAAACCCTAAGTTCTCTCATGGGCATTGATAACTGCTTATCCTCCTCCATCTCAATTTAACCATTCATAGAGCAAACACAATTTGACTATGATGAGTCTTACAAGTTACTTAATGAGAGAATAAAGCCAAAGTCTTCAACATGGCAGAGAATATCTTGTATAATACTATTTGCACTGGCCTTGCCAGCATTGTAGTTGATCACTGTATGACTTCCATTTCACCATAATGAACAACTTTTTTTTTCTTTTGCACACACAATACTTTTTGCTTATTTATTGTGGTCATTGCTTTTTTAGCCTTCAGGTTTTTACTTACGCTTTCCTAACTGCCTGGTTGTTTTTCTTCAGTGGTTTACTCAAAGTCATGCTTATTCATCCTTTTTTTTTCTTTTTCTTTTTTTTTTTTTTTTTTTTTAGATGGAGTTTAGCTCTTATCGCCCTGGCTGGAGTGCAGTGGCACAATCTCATCTCACTGCAACCTCTGCCTCCTGGGTTCAAGCCATTCTCCTGCCTCAGCCTCCTGAATAGCTGGGATTACAGGCACACATCACCATGCCCGGCTAATTTTCTGTATTTTTGTTAGAGATGGGGTTTCACTATGTTGGCCAGGCTGGTCTCAAACTCCTGACCTCAGGTGATCCACCTGCCTCAGCCTCCTAAAGTGCTATTACAGGCATGAGCCACTGTGCCCAGCTGCTTATTCATTTCTTAAGTCACATTGCACATGTCATATCTTCCATAGGAGTATTTTCTCATTATCTGTCACCTCCACAATATTGCTGAGTAGATGTCCATCTTGTATTTTACTGTAAGCACTCTGTGCTTACAGTAGCATATTATAATTATCGCTTCATAAGACAGGTCAATCTCTGAGTACTTGCTAGAAGAGAGCTGATATTGGAAAATTGTGTGGATACCAATGCCCCTGACACTAATCTTTTAAGGAAAGTTCACTTTTCAGAGAAAGAAAGATCTAGCATTCATCTTCCATCATTCTCCCAAAAGGCACCTTGCATCCCAGCCTTTCTGAATTACATCTGATTTTATGAATTCCTCATATTTAACTTTCTGTAATTTCACACATTGTCTTCTCCATAATATATTTTCCCTGGATTTTGTTTGGTCAACTCAGAGATATGTCAGAGTTGGATCATTCTGGTGAACTAAACAGAATTGCACACTCACCCTTTCTTATTTTTTCTTTGTCTGAAACATTCACTGTTGAAGAATATATCTCCCCAGGGACTTGAATGATGATATTACTGAAGGCTCTATAGTAATCTTGTCCTTCTTGTACAGCAGGAGTCATTTCAGGAACAAAACTGCTCATGCTGAGGCCACTGGGACTCATGTGACTTTTTAAAGCAAGAGCCAGGATGTGCCCTTGGATAACTTAACTTTGAGATGACCTCTACAAACATCACAGGCATGAATTGCTCTCATCCTGCTTCCAAGGTAGATGTTTTTGCTATTGCTTTCCTAAGACTGGGGCTTTCCTGAGGACTTACTGCACTGGCCAAACAGTACATTTCCCCAAAGTCTGATAATGTCCCATGGTGGTGGACTCCCAATCAGGTCTCATTCAAGGTCTTCTCACCAGCAGAAGCTAAGAACATACCTCCTTGTTCCTTCAACTCACAGCCAGTAACTGTTAGAAACACACACAAACGGGCCTCCTATAAGGGTAATTATTAAAGTTCACATGTAGTTTAAATGCATAAAAAGAAAACATTTCCAAAGAGCCTCTTAATTTGCATATCTGCCTCGCTCACAGTGAAGTTAGGATTTCTTTTTTTTTCTTCTTTAATTGGCATATATATTGTATATATTTGTGGAGTATATAGTGATGTTTCTATACATATAATGTATAGTGAGCAGATCAGAATAATTAGTATGTCCATCATTTTGAACATTTATCATTTCCTTGTGTTGAGAATATTCAGTATCCTCCTTCTAGCAATTTGAAACTATCTAATCTGTCTTATTTATTTATTTATTTATTTATTCATTTATTTTTGAGATGGAGTCTCACTCTGTCGCCCAGGCTGGAGTGCAGTGGCATGATCTCGGCTCACTGCAACCTCTGCCTCCTGGGTCCTGCCTCTACCTCTTGAGTAGCTGAGATTACAGGCACCCAACACCACACCTGACTAATATTTTTAACTATATTTATCCTACAGTGCTATAGAATTCTACAGTTTATTGAGTCAGTACTTGTGTTCCTCACTTGAGCAACTACATAAAGATGTTCTTGATTATAAACACATCATCAGTTAAAAGTAGCAAGAAAACCCTACCACATGAAATACCCATTTCTCAAAATGTGCTAGCAAACATTAGAATTAAATATTTATATGTATACTATAAGATAATAAAAAGTCTATCTTAGAACTTTAAGATAGGCTTTATCTCTTTTTCATACACCAGCTGAAAATTAAGTAAAGGATTCATACCCAATTTAGCAAAATTCTAACTCACTCTCAGGTTTCCTTAATGGCTTAGTCTAAAGACTTACCATATTTCCTAGGCATCATTCTTCAAAGTGGTAATCTGAATAAACGTAAAAGTTATATGCTATTTTTTTGAATTTTTGAAAATTTATTTTTAATTTAGGTCTGTATCAGTGGTAGTGCATAGTTGGCAGGAATACTGGAATCTCCTGTATATTATAGACTTATGGTATGTAGTAGCTGAATATTTTTCCTGCTACAATCAATTATGTTAGTGTTTTTTGGTCAAGAGAAGTTAATGAAAATAATTATTTTTTTCCCACAGATATTCACCAAAATATAGACTACAATAAAAATTATGTGCAATATTGAGGATGAGAGAAAATAAGTTTTCTAAAATTACATATAGAAGTTGAAAAAAAGATTTTTACTAGTTTGTGTTGATCTTTAAATGCCAAGTAGATATGAAAAAATGCTTGTTGATTGAGTACAGTGCATCACAGCACAACTTATTACCCTAAAGATTTGGAAAGGTGACAGGTCAAAGGATGCTCTCCCATAGGCCTGAAGCAAACATGTTTCATAAAATATTCACATAATTTACTTAAAATACTGGCAGTTTCTCTGATATATCATACCAATAATCAAACAATTTTCTAGTTTTAAAATTCTCTTAGCATATTAAGAAATAGGTTATCTATGTCACTATTAAATAACAAAAGTGCCATCTTCTCCTTATATGCTGACAACAGCCTACGAGGTCAAATTTATAAGAACAAAATGTGAAGTGACTCTCAAGATGTTAAGGATCCCTGGGCTTATTGTGAATCATATTGGCCTTGTCAAAGGACACCAGTTGCTACCTGGGACCATGGTCACACAAGAAAAATACCGTGGGACAACAATTGCCTAGATTATCTAGCTATTACTAAAAATTGAAATAGAAACACTTTAGTTCAGTAATTGGCAAAAGCGCATCTCCTATAGCCCCATTTTATTTTGCAACCTTCCAACTAAATCTGTTTAAGCCCATTGCTTTTCCTGACATTCCCATGTCCTGAAGACCATTAGCCTAACTTGTGTTTGTCAGGACTATCTATATCCTTGGACTATTTATAAACGCAAACTGTAGTTAGAAGACAAACCAGGTTGATATACTTTGATTCTTCCTTTGTATTTGTTGTTAAAAAGTGCACTCTTCAATGTGTTCACACTCATTTCACAGGGACTTGCTGATACAGCTTGGCCAGTAAAGAAAAGGCATCATGGGATAAGAGAAAGAAGTAGATCTTGAAGTGAGGCTGGCCTACACTTAAATTGTGACTCTATCACTGCTATGTGGATGACCGTAAGCCAGTTATATGGCCTCTCTGGCACTCAGCTCCCTCATCTGTAAAACAGAGACATTCATAAGTGTAAATGACCAGTTATGGGCCTGTTCTGGGGTATCAGCTCAGTAATTTATAGCTATTGAGTTTTTCTGGAAATACAATCCTCTAGAGGGTGAAGAATTAGTTACATTCTGCACTCTTTCCTCAGGTCACACCTGGACATTTTTTTCTTTATTTCTGGAGTCCACCCTTAAGGAAAAGGGGTTTTTATGAATGAGCAAATGCACCAGAACAGTATAGGGAATCAAGATTTTGTTCTGTGAGCAATGGCATGGAGGAGAGACTGTGTGGAAGGGGTAGGAAGTTTTGTAAAATACTTGCAGATATATAATGTGTGAGAAAATGTAGAACTATTCACATGATCCCAGAGAGCAGGACTGAGATTGGAGTGTAGACACTTCAAGTAAGCAAAGTTGTAGCAATAGAAAGGAGAACTTAGTCATAATCCAACAGCTGATACAAGATGTACATCTGTCCAGACAGATGCTGGCTAACTATTTGGTCAGTACTCTCTACAGTGGACTGCGTAATAGTAAAGTGAATTACATTATTTGATATTAAGATGTCTGATCCTAAAAGTTTGTTTCAATTCCATGTGAATTACATAACTCACAATGACAAATTGAGTGGTCAATTTCAAAAAGTTAGTATTCACCAAGTCCAGTGAGGTAGAAACCACAGGACGCAGTCACCTCCTCCTTCTCTAACCATCCTCTTTCCACTTTTCACTTAAACCCTCTCTCCCGCCACCAAGTCAATCTAGGCCCTCTGCCATCTGGTCCTAATATATGTTCCCAGTCTCACAAGCTGCTTTCTGCTAACTGGCATTCCCAGCTGTAACCACACCAGGCTGCTTATTCATGCAAACAGAAGCCACGTCTTCTCTAGCCTCCATGCCTCTGTCCATGCATGCCATATACCTAGAAAACCTCCTCTCCTCCCTTGGTCCTAAGAATTTCTCTTCTTGTCAAACCCTAGCAGTGTTTTTAGGATCACGACTGTTTCTTTAACAATACCAAGACACCCCCGAGGCCAGGAACATGTCTCTATATCTGCCATTGTCTCAACAATGTCAATGTGAGGTCTTTTTGATGTTAAAAGATATTGATTTACCAGAAGCATTTTTCCTTAAAATAAATACAAATTAAAACTTAAAGAAAATTATGGGATTTTTGTAGGCATTTTCAGCTGCAGTCATGTTGGCTACTCTTTAGTGAGATATTGTTCTACCAAAGTTTAGATACACAAAAACAATAGAAGATATGCACCAAAATTTTAAATAAAATATAGATGATACGAGGCATTTCAGGCAGCAGATTTACTGTAGATGATGATTTTCCACATTTCCCAGAAAATTGTAACCACAAGCTACTCTGATTGATGGGGTCAGGCTCCTACTGAGAATTCGATTGGAGCTTCTCCTGGCTTTGACAAGGACGCCTGCACTCTTCTAAATTACACAGGGCCTCTGCTCTCTGTTGGGTACAACCCAAGCCCACATTGCCTATTCAAAGAAACAACGATTTTTGTTAAGATCCAGGACACAGGCTTTGAGGGCACAAACACGTACTTTTTCCAGCTTTTCTCCCCCTCTAGTAAAACAAAGGCTTTGAAAGCATTGCATATGTACATGTCCAGCCATTGCATTCTGACTGTCTATTGGTTGATGATGATATGAATATCCAGCATCAATTGTTTCCAGGTTATTTTATAAAGTGGGTCTATTCTAAATTACCTTTTCTAGTAAGGTAAAGACATCATTTCTTTGAGGGTATTAGTTGCACTTTACAAATACTTCCCAAAACATTCATCTCAACTACTGCCTTCTCCAGTTGATCTGAGTTTTATGGGATGACTCAGCATGTAATCCTAATCTTGCCTAGACCTCCAGTGCCCACTTTGCCTTGTAAGCCCTCATCCAAGGAGGATGTAAGATCTTTTAGCTACCTCCTGCTTACTGAGAGACCACTTTCCTTTCCCAGTATTGTTTCCATCAACTCCATTGAGCTCCAGCACCACTTTCTTCTTTAGGATGTAGTTCTGTGCTGAAGCTTAGAGCCCAATCAATTTGGTTGCCATCCTGATTTGGTAGCTCCTTCCTCTTGGGCTCCAGCTGTAGGTAATGGCTCAATTTCTCTTTTGAACGGACCCACCAACTGGCAATGATTATTTGTCTTTGTGAGTATCCACCCACAAATCCTACCTCTGAAAAATCCTTGGCACTTCCACTCCAGGACTCTATCCCATCAGGGATCCACCAAAGGACATCAATAACACTAAGACCTTGCTAGTTTTCTCTTTACTTAATAGTGAAAATGGAATTTGGGGATAACCATAGGGAACTGAGCCAGGATACACATGATTTAGTCATTAATATCTTAATGAAATATTGGTTGGAAATACACCATGTAACAGGGATCACACTAAACATGGCAAATATATATGCAGTCAGTTTCTTAAAGAGCTAGAGCCCCTAGAATAAGATGAAGCTGAATTTTTCTTTGTATATATTTAAATGTTAATAAGATAAGCTGAAATAAGCCAGAAAATACAACAAAATAATACAAAAACAGAATACATCAAATTTCCGAGAATGCACAAACACTCTTGGGGAGCAAACCAGGCTTAGCCCCATTCTTGAGAACCTTTATCTCTGTTCATCAGTCACCTTCAGATCCTCAGTGTGCATCAGAGACCCTGAATGAATGACTTCTGATGTACAGAAAATTATATCTTCCGAAGGTCACATTTTTATTTTTAACAAACTTAATCAAACTAAATTAAAATATGTTTTAATGTACACTTGAAAGCAGAATCTCTCCTTTAACAAAAGGTGCTAGAATTAGAAAGAGATTCATTTATTTATTTGAATGTTGGGTGCTATTCTGGGCAGGACAGTGGCCCCTCAAGGATGCCTACACCCTAATCTCCAGAACCCATAAGTGTGTTCTGGCAAAATAAATTTTGCAGATATAATTAAATTAAATATATTTGGATAAGAAGATTATCCTGGGTCATCTGGGTGGGCCCAGTGTCATCACAGGGTTCGTATGCAGAGAAACAGAAGGGTCAGAGAGAGAAGGAGATGGAGGGATAGAACCAGAGGTTGCAGTGATGGGTCATGAGCCAGGGAGTAAGGGCAGGCTTATTCCTCAAAAGCTGGAAAAGCAAGGATCAGATTCTTCCCTGGAGCCTCCAAAGGGTCACAGCCCTGCCAACTCATTTCAGATTTTTGATTCTCAGAACTATAAGGAGATAAAACTGAAAACTTCTGTTGTGTTAAGCCACTAAGCCTATGGTAATTTCAGCAGCAATAGGAAACTAACATAGACATATAAGGCATTAAATCAACCAATATTTCATTTCCATTGGACTTCCAGGAAGAAATTATCTGTATATGTTAAATTGGAAAACGTTGCTGATAATTCATATGGAAAAGAAAATCTACAGCTCATCTGAATTTGATGTGTTCAGGTGATTCACAAATAATGTGAATAAAATAGATGGAAAACAGCACAATGCTTTGTGATCTTAGTGTTACATTTGACTCTGGACAAGCACAATCAGGAAAAACAACAAAGGGATTCCTAGGAGCAGATGCTCATTAATATGACGGTTACATAGAATTTTGTAACAATTCTTTATGAAAGTGGAGACATTAACAAAATATACACATTATCTGAACTCTTTTTTTTTTATCAGTTCAGTTACAGGGAAGAATTACATAATTTGGAAACTAATGATTTTAAAATGAGTAACAATTTAGAGAAGAACATATCCAGGCTCATGTCTCAAGCTTAACATCGGTAACCCTAAAGGTCCATAAATAACTTCCTGAAATGGTTGTTAGAATCATTTAAGGAAACTATATTTGTAAAGGAATAGTTCAGTGGTCAATGTAAATATCAAAACAATTAAAACCAACACTGGGGAAGGAGGGGAAAAAAAAGGAAAGGCAGGCTATAGTAAAACCTCAGACATTTCAAACTGCTCAACAATGCACCTGCCTTTAATGCAAATCATTAAAACACTGAAAAGCCACTATCTTGTCTTTCTTAAAGTTTCTGAAATTTGTAATATTATGGTGAAAATGTTGGTATTATTACTTAAATTTCTACTTTTCTTTGCGGGGGCGGGAAGCAGTAAGGACTGTTCATTGGCGTCATTATCTCCACCTGGATATGACTTGCATACCTGCTCCGCTGCTCTGGTTCAAGACAATTAATCCTAATATCCAACCCCTCCTGTGGTAATTTCTCATCTTGGCAGGTCTCTTTCTGTAATAGCTAAAGGGGAGTGGCGAGTTCCCAAAGCCTGAGCTCAGCCAGATGCACTTTTCCTCGTAGACACGAACAGCCTGTTCTGGTCTCACCCTTTTTCTCCTTCTTGTCCTTCTCTCCTTTCCTCTTATCTTTCTCCCCTTCCTTTTCATCTCTCCTTTCTTTTCTTCGTCCCTCTTTTCTTCCCTTCCTTCCTTCATTTTTCCTTCCCTCCATTCCTTCCTCCCTTCTTCCTTTTCTTCTTTCCTTCCTTCCTTTCCTTTTCCTTCCTCACTTCTCTCTATCTCCCCTCCTGCTGTCCATCCCTCCCTCCCTCCCTTTCTCCCTCAGTTCCCTAAAAAACTATGACTTCAAAAATAAAAATAAAGCAAAGCAAGTCCCACAGAAATCTCACCCAGGCTTTCTGCATAGTGGAGAACATTTGCTGTAGCCCCTTCTACCAAGTATAATTAGGTGATTGACAAATGGCAGGTAGCAATGGAAATGGAAATAACCTCTATTATCATGCCTTCCTGACTCAGCGAAAAAGCTCTAGTGCCCTAATTTTTTTCAACCCAATTCCAATTTCATATTTATGAAAAGCTAGTGTCTGCCACTCCCCAGCAATCTGCTTATTGAACATACTTTTCTGCAAGCATAATTATGTCCCCCATCCCTTGATACTGCACCCTTTTATTTCATTTTCCTCTCCATCTCCTGCTGTGCTGACTGCCATTCTCAACACTCCATGCTCTGACCAAGAGAATAGGTCATTGATTTTTTTTCCCCAAAGCCAATATCACTCTAAGAATTGGTCTTGATCTCTAGAGACAGTGAGAGAGAGTGTTTGTGTGTGTGTGTGTGTGTGTGAGAGAGAGAGAGATGGGGAGAGTATGATAACCCTGCCACAGGACACTGGGTCGAAGGTCCCTATCCACTCCGGGGCGGCTACATTGTGCTTCTTCCCTCCCCTGACGCCATCTCCTCTAATGACAGATGCTCCTGTGTGAGTGCTTATCCTGGAAATTGGATGCCATTTCTGCATGGGCATATGATTATCATATGTACACATGAGTTTTAGCCAAGATCTGCATTTGGAAAGCAAGTGAGCAACAAAGACAATATCCGTTATTAGTCTATAATTTTGGATAACCTTTTAAACTAGCTTAGACAGACTGCACGTCACTTATTCACATTTTAGATAGCTTGGGCAGTTTGAATATTTACCAATGACTTTGCAAACACTATTTGTAAAGTTATATGTTACTCCTAATTTGAAGGCAACAAAAAGGACAGGCTGCTGGGTGGTGACTAGGATTGGTAGAAACCTCTTTTCTCCTATGATTCTGAGATTCGACTTATAATACAGCCTGAACATATGCTTTATTGTACTAGTGAAGAAACAACCAGCAGTTAGTAATTGATTGAGAATCTATTTCATGCCAGGTTCTCACCTAGGCACATGGAATATGGTGAGAAGCCAAGCAAACAAACATAGTTTTTCCAGTAGAGGGGAAGAAGGTGTAAATAAATAAGATCGTACCCTAATTGTATGTCAACTTGATTTGACTGCTATCTTCAAATGATAACTTTGATTTTACTTGTATGTGACGGAACTGCTCTTAGTTAGACTTAGCTTAATGCTTTTATCCTTTTGACTATATTTTGGGTCTTGTATCCATACGTTCTTTCATTATTTTTAAAAGCATTAGAAACTAGTTATTTCTATCATATAAAGTGGATCAATAAAAGAAAAACCTTTCCAGATATTTTTTGTGTAACCCATAACCATTTTACAAAAATATTGTGTTCTCATTCACCACCGTTTTTATTTTCTGTAGGCGTGTGCACGATTGGTTTTGTTTTGTTGGTTCAGTTTGGTTTTTGAGCACCCCAATATCTTCATCATCTGAAAGGATTCTTTTTTCTTGGACAAATCATGCAACTCACCATCCCCCCCATGCACCTATTTAGGTTTAATATGATGAATCCTTGCCTCCTTACCTAAAGTGAAGTGTCTAACGCTAATACATTAAAGTGTCTAAGGCTAATACATGTCACACACAGATAAATACGACTGTTAGAAAAATTCTGATATTATAAACAGGAATTATCTTGTGTTTATACATAATACCTTTTTCTTCTACCTAATTTTTTCATGTTTTCCCAAATTTGTCATATTACATCTCCATTAACAATTAAGTATGCCTTTGAAAAATGACTATTTCCCCCGCTTCTTATTCCAAATATGAATGCTCATGTTTTACTATTAAGTATTTGTAACATAGGTTTTCTTCATTATCTAAAAATAATGCTCCATTTTCCTTTAACTTCCATATATTTTTTGAAAACATAATAATTAAATGTTTTTGTTTGACTAGCTAAATTTCTGCATATGTCAATTCAGTTTCTCATATCTGGGGCTGAGACATCTCAAATACTGCATCATAGTATGGATTCTGAAAACACATACTTAGTAGACCTACTAGCATATGTCGATGGTTTTATATGTATCCATGTATACACACTCAGTATGCTTTGACAAAAACTTGATAATGTGGATCACAGATCAACCAGGTAAAAATCAGTTTTTAGGGTGGCATCATTAATAATGGCCAGAAACTGGAAGCAACCTATATGTCCTTCAAATAGGTGAATGGATAAATTGTGGTACCATCCACACAATGAAATATTATTTCACTACAAAAAGGTATGAGTTACCAAGCCACACAAAGACATTGGATAAAACGTCAATGCATGTTATTAAGAGAAAGAAACAAATATGAACAGGCTACATAACCATGATTCCAATGCTATTGTGTCTGGAATTGGTGGGTTCTTGGTCTCACTGACTTCAAAAATGAAGCCGCAGACCCTCGTGGTGAGCACTACAGTTCTTAGAGATGATAGTCAGGAGTTTGTTCCTTCAGATGTTCAGATGTGTTCGCAATTTCTTCCTTCTGGTGGGTTCGTGGTCTCGCTGACAGGGGTAAAGCTGGGGATCTTCCCTATGAGCGTTACAGCTTTCAACGGCGGCGCATGGAGTTGTTCGTTCTTCCCAGCGGGTTTGTGGTCCTGTTGCCTTCAGGACTGAAGCTACAGACCTTCACAGTGAGTGTTACAGCTCATAAAAGCGGTGTGGACCCAAAGAGCGAGCAGCAGCAATATTTACAACAAACACCGAAACAACAAACCTTCCGTAGCATGCAAGGGCACCAAAGCAGATTGCTGCAGGGTGGCTCTGGTAGCTTGCTTTTATTCCCTTATCTGATCCCACCCACATCCTGCTGATTGGTCTGTTTTACAGAGAGCTGTTTAGTCTATTTTACAGAGAGCTGATTGGACCGTTTTGACAGGGTGCTGATTGGTGTATTTACTATTCCTTAGCAAGACATAAAGGTTTTCCAAGTCCCCACTAAGTTAGCTAGATACAGAGTAGTGATTGGTGTATTTACAAACACTGAGCTAAATACAGAGTGCTGATTGGTGCGTTATGATCCCTTAGCTAGACATAAAAGTTCTCCAAGTCCCCACTACATTCAGGAGCCCAGCTGGCTTCAGCTGGTGGATTCTACACTGGGGCTGCAGGCAGAGGTGCCTGCCAGTCTCCAGCTGCTGTGCCTGCACTTCTCAGCTCTTGCGGTCGATGGGAAAGGGTGCCACGGAGCAGGGGGTGGCGACCATCAGGGAGGCTCCGGCCGCGCGAGAGCCCCCCGTGGAGTTGGTGGGGCTTCGACGTGGCAGGCTGCGGGATGGGAGCCCCGCCCCGCGGGGAGGCAGCTGCGGCCGGGTGAGAATTCGAGCGCTGTGCATGCCGGCCGACAGGGCGGGGTACCCGGCACAACCTCCGCAGCCGCTGGCCCGGGTGCCAACCCCCTCACCGCCATGGGCCGGCAGCTCCATGTGCTGGGCCCGCTTAGCCCGCGCCCGCGCTCCCCAGAACTCGCGCTGGCCTGTGAGTGCAGCGCGTGGTCCTGGTTCCCGCCCGCACCTCTCCCTCCACGCCTCCCCGCAGGCAGAGGGAGGTGGCTCAGGCCTCGGCCAGCCCAGAGAGGGGATCCCACAGTGCCGTGGCGGGCTGAAGGACTCCTCAAGCGCCGCCAGAGTGGACGCCGAGGCCGAGGAGGCACCGACAGCGAGGGCTGCTAGCACGTTGTCACCTCTCACTATGACCTTCTGCAAAAGGTAAAACCATGGAGACATAAAAATACCGGTGGTTTTCAGGGATTGGTGGATAGGGAGTGGAAGATGAATAAGTGGAGCACAGAGGATTTTTAGGTCAGGGAAACTATTCTGTGTGGTTTTTTAATGGCAGATACATGTCAGCATACATTTATGAAAACTATGCAACACAACAGGTCAACTCTGATGTAAACTAGGACTTCAGTTAACAGTCACATGTCAATACTGGTTCATCAGTTACAAGAAACATACCATACTAATGCATGTTGTTAATATAGGGGAAACATTGTTCAGGGGGGGAGAGAGTATATAATAACTCTGTAATTTCTGCTCAGTTTTTCTGTAAATCCAAAAGTGCTCTAAATATTAAAGTTTATCAATGAAACCTTAAAAAGCAGTTATTGAGATCTGATACAAGAAATCATCATTATGATTAAGACTTAGGACCATGATACTGTGCTCATTATACAAAGTTGGAAAAATTATTTCATATTTGTTAAATGAGGAGGAGAACCAGCTCAGAGTTGCAGCAAGAATTAAATGACATTAACAATGATGAAATCTTTTTTTTTTTTTCGTTTTTGTTTTGGTTTTTGTTTTGGGGCAGTGTCTTACTCTCATCACCCAAGCTACAGTGCAGTGAATGTGGAATCCTTAAGAGGAGCTACCACATGAGCAAGAAAAAGTAAAGCTTAAAAAATACTACTTACTCCTCTTTTTGAAATTCATGTATACTCAAATAACATGGAAAAGAGATTCCCCTTACAACCAAGTGCAAGGGGAATAAGCACACAACATCTTTCGCAGTGTTCAAATGATTCTGCATTTGATTGCATAACAAAACAACCACTGTACACTCAATTTTCCAAAAAAGGAGATACATTTTTTCTTTGATTTCATTATAGGAAATTCACTTTTACAAAAGTTAGTCCTGTTGTCTTTTAACACTTGTTAAAACAAATTTACCTCACTATTGTTAAAAAAAAATTGGCTCGTCCTCCGCTAAGTGGTCTTTTATCTCTGGAGAGAGAGAGAGCTGTTTCTTTCTCTTCTGCCTGTAAAATCTCGGTTCCTAAACTCCTCGCGTGTGTTCGTGTCCTAAATTTTCCTGGCGTGAGAAGACAAACCCCAAGGTATATACCCCAGACAACGTAGCCACTTCAATTCTTCCTATCCATGAGCATGGAATGTTTTTCCACTTGTTTGTGTCCTTCCTGATTTCTTTCAGCAAGGGTTTGCAGTTCTCCTTATAAGATTCTTTCACCTCTCTAGTTAGCTGTATTCTTAGGTATTTTATTCTTTTTGTGCCAATTGTGAATCATAGTTCGTTCCTGATTTGGCCCTTGGCTTGCCTGTTGTTGGTGTACAGAAATGTTAGCTATTTTTGCATATTGATTCTGTATCCTGAGACTTTGCTGAAGTAGTTTATCAGCTTCAGAAGCTTTTGGGCTGAGACCATGGAGTTTTCTAGATACAGAGTCTTGTCATCTGCAAACAGAGATAGTTTGACTTTCTTTCCTCCTATTTGGATGCCCTTTATATCTTTCTCTTGCCTGATTGGCCGGGCCAGAACTTATAATGCTATGTTGAATAGGAGTGATGAAAGAGGGTATCTTTGTTTTGAGCTGGTTTTTAAGGGGAATGCTTCCATAGTTTGCCCCGTAAACAGGTTTTTTAAAGTATCTTTTGGTGTTCATCTCCTCAGGGAATTATTCCATAACAGTTTTTGATAATCCATCATCATTCCTGAGAAAGCTTAATAGTAATTGTCTCTTCTTGCTCAGACTATCTGCAGCCCTTAAGTGCAAAAGGTATTTTGTTTTGTTTTGATTTTCCCTCTTTTCCTACACAACTCTGTCTTATTCTAAGTCGGGACCTTTAAGAAATTTTTTCCTTTCTTTTAAATTTAATTTCCTTCTCTATAATCTCACCCTAGCTAATCCTTCAGGATTGATTAATGTCCATTTTGACCTATATTTTTTGAGTCAGTGTTAAGAGTTTTCATTTGTGGTTTTTTCTTTGGCTAAAAATTCCTGATACTGGGTAACAACATCAAGAATGAACAACAAGGTTGGTTCAAAGTGAATGATGACCTGATCTTCTCAGAGCAGTTTAAAAGTGATCTCTTTTCTTTGAAAAAAGTGAGCCCTTTGGAGACTTTACAAATGCATTCCATGGTCTTAGCAATAAGGTCATGTATTGTTGATTGTGAACATTCTTGTCCAATGAGGCTATGAAAAGAGTACTATTACCACTTCAAATAAAAACTTAACGAGGCTTGAGTTTGCAAAAGAGGAAAACCAATGGTAACTCTTATAGAAGAGAATCGATTCTGTGGTGTGCCACATAGCCATATATGAAATTTGAAATGAGTTACTGTGAACTAATTGTGGCTCTTCCTGAAAACCCTCTAACTGTTATGGTTAAAACAGCTACATGAGTTTAAGATACTAAATAACCAAGACTTTTATATCCTAACCCTGCTTGTGCCCCAGGCTGGTCAGTTTAAAAAGGCCCAGTCTGATCAATCTATTGGAAACATTGTTGAAGAGGGCCATGATGTATGGGATTCTGAACACTAGTAACAGGATTGTCATAGACTTTCAAGGGAGCTAAGAAATTATTCCTAACTATTGTAAAAATAGCATCTTACAAACAGAGCGCTTCATATTATACAGAGTGGTTCTCATGTTCTCCATAGCAAAACAAAGACTTTAAGAAATCTAACAAACAACTATATGCCCAATAAAACCAAGCATAATTAATCTAATTATGTAATTCCATAAGAAAAAATAAAACAGTAAAAAATTAGACTTAATGAAAATAATTATTGGTTCTACCATTTATTGTATGATCTAAAGCTTTCTAAATGTGGGAGACTGAATTATAATTAATAAAATGCATCTGCATGTTATATTTTGTTAGGTAGTTTTTTGGTTCAACTGGGGATTTTCTCCCCAACATTTATATGTATTTATAAAGTGTTAGCTCTGTTCAGTAAATGCCAAGCATCTAATAAAAATAAAATCACTACAGTCACCTTTGAAGAAATATATTTAAAACGTATTTAAATATGTTTTAAAATATTTAAGTCATGTTAATGATAACTTAGTAAGTTAATAAATGCCATTTATTGAGAGTTTACTTGTGTTAAACACAATCCTTATTTCCTTCAACAAAATAACATATGTGTTATTATTTTCTCTGCTTTACTGATGAGGAAACTGGGTTTCAGAGTGTCTACATGATTTGCTCAAGGTCACTCAATCAGTGACAAAATTCTAATGACAATTTTGCAAAGGCTGATGGGTAGCTAGCCCCTGAGCTACTTCATAGGAGCTCTCACTGCCCAACAGGCCAAAGACAGAGAGGGCTATGTTAGCAGCATGTGGAACACTGAGGGAAGGGCAGAGGAGACCTCTAAGATGAGGCTGATTGGAGAACCTAAGTTAAAAGTTGTAAAATGAACTTTGGTCAGGGATTGGGTAGGGGTATATGTCCCATGCTGGGGTGGCTCCACCTCTAAGGTGCAAATTACTTGGAGGTAGCAAACTGCTGAGGCAATTGGAGCCCAAGTTTCAAAAGCAGTCTCTGAAAGCCTCTCTCTCACTACCAGTCTTACCTCCAAGCAGGCTAAAGCCTACTCCTTGTTTGAAGATTAGTGGGATTATTTATCATCCCACTTCTTGTTTGAAGATTAGCAGTTTATTTAAGAATGATGCTAGATAAATGAATAGCCAATGCATATGACCAGCCTAGACACTCCAGACAGATTTATGTACACTGAAATGGACACATTGACCATCTTCAACACTTGAATTAAGTCCCAGCTTTCCCCCACAACTCCAATGCAGAACCCCCACATTTTCATGCCTGGACCACCCATGGTGAGTGCATGGAATAGGGTCAAGATGAGATTGCCTGGCATTCTCTGCAGTCCACCTTCTGTCTTCTGCTTCTGTGTATGTTAAACTCCTGAGGTATACTTCCACAAGGTTTAGTGGGGGTGACTGTCTTTCATGGTAACTATAGCATAAGAATACATTAGCATCTAGTGATTACATGGAAATCAGGCCATTTAATTTATCAGTTTAGATACTGATTGGTAATTACTCTGTATAAGATACTGGTTTTTAGAATCATGTACTTTCATGAACCCATATTTATTTAAATTTTAAGTAAATATTTATATTTCTATCACTTGAAATATTAAATACATGTCAATTATTTTGAGCTTAATAAACTGCATAAATGTGCTTATAAGAATTGAGTGTGTTCCTCAGTTTACTATGGAAACAGTTTTAGGCAGAATCTGCTTGTGCCTTTAGAAACTAGTATTTAATAAAAGCCACCTGTATATTGCTTTCTTTTTTTTTTTTTTTTTTTTTTTTGAGACGGAGTCTCGCTGTGTCTCCCAGGCTGGAGTGCAGTGGCGTGATCTCAGCTCACTGCAAGCTCCGCCTCCCGGGTTCACGCCATTCTCCCGCCTCAGCCTCCCAAGTAGCTGAGACTACAGGCGCCCGCCACCATGCCCGGCTAGTTTTTTGTATTTTTAGTAGAGATGGGGTTTCACCATGTTAGCCAGGATAGTCTCGATCTCCTGACCTCGTGATCCACCCGCCTCGGCCTCCCAAAGTGCTGGGATTACAGGCTTGAGCCACCGCGCCCGGCCTGTATATTGCTTTCTTAAGGAAATAACCTTACCTTACAGTTACAGAAGGCTGTATCTGACAAGAATGAGGTTTATCATTGTATTTATAAAGAAATGTACAAGCAAATTAATAATGTGTGTTAGTATTTTATTAATCAGACTTCAGATCTGCAAGAAAATTGATACTACTCTAGGTACAAGTGAGCATCACATATCCATCAGTTAGGCAAAATACAAACTTCATCTATTAGATGCCGGCCTAATCAGTTGAAAAGTAGAAATACATGCAATTAACACTTTACCTGCCCCAGCGTTTACCCTAACAGTGAGCAAATCCTAAATCTCAGACCAAGCACTCTATTGGTTGAGCATGGGGATCCTGTATTTTTCTCCATTCTTGCTCCCAGACGTTAATAACCTCTTGGATAAAAAGAAAGGGAAAAAGTATTGGAAGAGTCCAACGTATTTTAAAACCTGGAATGCTCAAATGAAACCAAACGATACTTTGCAAACTGTAAATTGTCACAGAGGTGTAGATTATTATTTCCATTGCTAAATTATCCTAATTGAGCCTGGAAAAAAAGAGAGACAAGTAAATATAGTAAAATAATAATTATTTCTAAAGGCAATGATTCCACAGCATAAAATTAAAGTCTGGACCAATTTGCTGGTAACTCTACTGTATTTACTGTAGGCAGAGAATCTTATCTGGAACAAATAGATACTCAACTAGCATCTTGTAGGTAGATCCTTATGAATGATAATGTTGTCACTAAAGGTTTTGTTTTACAAGACATCACCCCCCTTGAGAGGCAATTGCATTAAGATAGTATTGACATTTCTCAAGATAGTATTGAAAAGTCCACATTGATTACACAAGGCAATTGATCAGTAACAGCACCTTGCAAGTACCCACTATTTTGCCTTCTAGTAGAGTAGCGAGTTCTGTGCTGTCAGTGTGTCTGAATCGGGTATCAATAACAACAGTTTTATGGTTTTAGAAGGACACATTCCAATATCTGAACCTCTGAGAGATGGAAAAGGATATATCTTACCCTTGTTAAGTCTTCTGATACTTGCTTAATCAGAAACATAACTCTCAGATACTAACTCTTAATATATGACCCAGCCTCACCCAACTTTTCAAGTGTTTCCTTTTTCCTGTTGTACAGTTTTATTGCATTTTAATGGTGATGAGTAATGTACTGTCATAAGAGAATATATTTTCATTCTGTGTCATATAAAACTCTGGCTCTAGTATCTAAATGTTAGACACATCTGTTAGTAGGCCAAAGATTGACCTTCTCTCTCTTTTTTCTTTTTGAACTTGAGATTTGACAAATTTTAAAATAAACATGTACTCAAAAGCACATTTATTATCATATTAATTTTTTCTTTTATTCATGTAGATAAAAGTACATACAAACATATGTACTTGTGCATACATGGTGCTGCTATGAACATATGTCATTGTGGAAGGAGAGGAGAAATCCGGGCTTTTTCATTGTTAAGAGGACCCTTCTGCTGAGTGGAACCTGACCGTCTTTGATCAATGTGGCTAAACCTTGTGAACTGACTCTTCTACTCCTGGTACTTACTTATATCATTTTATCCCACCAAAGAACATCCTAAACAGATTTTAGTAGAATCGCCTCCTTTCACTGTTAGTGGTGCCATTCCCACTCTGTCAGAGACAGAGCCACCTTATTAATCACACTCAGGACCACTACTACCAACAATCTGTCACTGCGGCCGAAGGCATGCATCATCCATGATAACTAAAAATTCACCCCAAGACCTGATGATTTGTCTTGCCACTGCATCCTGTAGCACAAAGCAACAGAAACCAGTGGTTATGCCTGTCCTTTCCATCTTTTATTCTTTCTTTATTTTTTATTTTTATTTTATTTTATTTTATTTTTGGTCATAGCTGGAAGCTTATTGAGTGTAAAAGACATTTTCCCTTTAAAAAATGCTTACTCGATGTTATCTCCTTCACGCTCTGGGTGGTGCTCATTTGGTGAAGGGTCATCACACGCTCCCTTTGTGCTAATGTCAGTGAGTCAACAGAGTGGATTGTGGATTTCAGTTTCTAACTGAATTTTGACAATCTGCTTTTGACTTTTCTTGCAATATTTAACCAGAAAATACGGATTGCAGCCTGTGTTTAACTGCCAAAGTGTCTCTTCCATTCTATTATAGTTTATTTTCCTTTATTTCTAAGATGAGTTCTACAAGAGCCATAGACAGGGAATAGAATTAGTGTGAGCCATTCAGATCCTATTAGCATAAACAACCCCCATAAGGTGATCATAAAAATATCAGTACAAGGCCAACGCTAATACTCTTGGGTGCAATAATTTATTGCAATCATAAAAAGAAATAATACTTTTAATAATTACTGTTTATTGTATGCTTACATTTGGTCACGTACATGTTGAATATTTTAGTTTGATAATTTTATTTGCATTTTCTTATTTATGTTACAACCCTATATGGTGGATGCAATTTTTATCATTTTACAGATGAGGAAACTGAGACTATAATGGATTAGAGACTTTGGTCAAAAATACACAGCCCACAATAATAGACCCAGAATGGCATTCAGGTTTGTCTGCCACCAAAACTTGAGGTCACCAGCAACACTTTACAATAAATTGACTTAGAAACACAGTGAGGATTCTGCAAAAAATAAAATGTACTTTTAGTATCACACCTTTTATATCAAATAAGCAAATAATTTTAAAATATACTTTTATTTAATACTTTGCAAAGTAGCTCTTCAGATGTCTAGCCACCTCAAACATCTTCTCTGCCTTCCATATATCTGTAAGCAGATTAATAGACATATTTACATGATACTATCCTGCCCTCCATGCCTCTGGGCAAAGCTAACTAGTTTCAGGGCTTCCACTAGTGCCAACCTAACTGGACCAGATGGATGAGCTCTCTCCAGATTTTGAGAATGGCATTCAGAGAAAACTAGTTAATCTTGTGTATTAGTCCATTTTCACACTACTATAAAGATACTACTTGAGACTGGGTAATTTGTAAAGAAAAAGAGGTTTAATTGACACAAAGTTCCACATGACCAGGGAGGCCTCAGGAAGCTTTACAATCACAGTGGAAGGCGAAGGGGAAGCAAAGCACATCTTACATGGCAGCGGGCGTGAGATAGCGAGAAGTGCCACACTTTAAAACTATCAGCTCTCATGAGAATTTGCTCACTATCATGAGAACGGCATGGGGAAAACTGCCCCCATGATCCAGTCACCTTGCACCAGGTCCCTCCTTTGACATTTGGGGATTACAGTTTGAAATGAGATTTGAGTGGGGACGCAGAGCGAAACTAACATCTTGAGTGCGGCTGATGGTGAAAGGCTGATGCAGTTTGGACACATAGGTTAGCTATCTTTCATCATGAGGACTGACAGGCAAAGACCAGTTTGCCCAGACAAAAAAGTTGATGCAGACGAGAAAGAGTCTGGGTTTTCTAATTCCCAGTGGCAGCTCCTTTTGAGGCCATGCTGCATGCATCTTTGGGATTCTTTAGATACCTTGATTTCAATAATGAATACTCAATTATCATACCCATGACCATTGCTCTTATTAATACTTTTTAAGTTAAATGAAAACTCTTCAAACTGAAAAAAGGTCAGCTAATGCGTACATTTCTTTTTTTTTTTTTTTCGAGGCCAAGCCTCACTCTGTTGCCCAGGCTGTAGTGCAGTGGCGTGATATTGGCTCACTGCAACCTCCACCTCCTGGGTTCAAGCAACTTTCCTGCCTCAGCCTCCTGAGTAGCTGGGATCACAAGTGACCATCACCACACCCCACTAACTTTTGTACTTTTAGTAGAGACGGGGTTTCACCATATTGGCCAGGCTGGTCTCGAACTCCTGACCTTGTGATCCACCCGCCTCGCCTTGGCCTACTAAAGTGCTGGGATTACAAGCATGAGCCACCACACCCAGTCCATTTTCTCTTTCTCTCTTTCCTTCCTTCTTTCTTTCTTTCTTTCTTTCTTTCTTTCTTTCTTTCTTTCTCTCTCTCTCTCTCTCTCTCTCTCTTTCTTTCTCTTTTTTTTTAATCAACTCAGATTACAATGCATGACATATGTGGACCAATATTAATGACTGTAAGGCAATCTGGGCTTCGAGCGTATAGATATCCTTGGTAGAATAGACAAAGCATCCTCTTGTATTATATACTGTATCAACTGGCAAGAACTGGGATGAGTTAATGTTTCCAAAAACAGAAAGCCACCTCTTCACCCCCAAAGACTTTGGCTGTCACTGGGTCACTCACTGTAACAGTTGAGGAGGTGATCTTGTGCTCTCTCCATCCTGAGGAGCAATGCTGCACATTCAATGCCCCATATCTTCCAAGAAATGATGGTGGCCTCGGGCTCTTAATGTTTTACACTTGTGTTATTTAGCTCTCTGCAGTCCCAAGGGATCAAATCTGAGACACCATGGTCTGCCATTCAAAATATGTGATTTCACTAGAAAAATAAATATTTTACACACAATTTCTACTAATCCCTTTTCATCTCTCAATTAAGAGGAAGGAATTGTCTTCTAAGAGAGTTAAAATAATGTTTTTCTTCCCAGTATCAGAAATTAATCTTTCCAGTAGATGTTAACCACCAGTCATTGTCTTTTGCTTGCATCATACTACTTGCCAGCACATGGATATATCATGTGTTTCTAGTCTCCTAAACCCAAAATTTCCCCACCACCAAGTTTTTATGGAACCAATAAAATCCTAATTAAGTCAGTTTCAAGACTTAGGTGAATTTCAGCATGGGCGAGATGACTTCTCTTTCATTCAGTCCTCCCTCATATATTCCCATGCCCAAAGCTCACTATTTGCATTTCCATTGAACAGCTGTGCAATATGTTTTATATCACAGGTAAGAACTCATGTGCCTATCTCCTGCACTAATTTAAGTTTTTTGATGCAGACTTTGTCAAACTCATTTTTAACTAATTATTAAAATGTCCAGTAAATAGGCAAATTTATATAATAGAAATATAGCAAAAATTGTTGTTTGTTGCGTGTAAATAAACCAAAGTATGGGTTCACATTTCCTTAACAGAAATCTTCTTTAGAGTGTTATAAGTTTAGAATATATATGTGTGTGTGTGCGTGCATGTGTGTGCGTGTATTCTAAACTTACAACACACTATAGTGTGTATATATGTGTATGTGCATATATATATGAAAGGTATTATAGTGTACGTAACTGGGCTTCAGGCTGCCCCCGAGTTAAATACATTAATATTACAGGCTGTGGAGCATAACAATAGTCTTAGCAAATGGAATAGATAGAGAATATTAAGTTGTCCCAGTTTACTGTTTAACAGTTTTATGAAAAAGAAAAGAAATAAACAAAAGATAGCAAAACTTTTGGAGTTCAGTGAATTTTGGATTTCAGAATTACAGGTAAGGGACAGCAGATTTAGAATTCCATAAGGACTTTAAAAGAGTTAATGAAAGTGTACCCATAGTTATATTAGACCCTTTAAGATGAACTTTTTCAGTCCATAGATCTACTAAAATGATGGTTATCACGTGGCTCGGGCTGCCCTAGATGCTTTCAGGGCCAATGAATAGTAGTGTGTTATGCACACTCATAATTCTCCAGGTGTGCAAGGTAAATTACATACCCTAATATATATAATTTAGTGTTTATATTAATAATTAATATATTATTTAATTAGTAATTATATATAATTTAATAATAAATTAAATACCCTAATAATACTTCATATTTATCCAGTGCCTAATGCATGCTGGGTGCTGTTATGAAGTGCTTTACGTGTATTCACACATTTAATCCTTACAATAGCCCAATGAAATAGGCGTTATTTCCATATTTACCAAAATGGGAATTGAAGCAGAGAGAGGTTGATTGACTTGTCCAAGTTCTCACAGCTAAAAATAATGGAGGCCAATTTTTGATTCGGACAGAATGATCTAGAGTCCTCTGAGTTCCCCCATCTTAACAGTTACACAGTGTAGAAGTCTCCTGAACTGAACTGCTTAACTGTCTTCGACATAAAATGCTAGATTCATAGTCTTAGATATTTCATTTTAAACCTTGTTGCTCTCTGAATTATTACTCCAAATTTATAGACTTATGCTTTATTTGATTTACTGATAATTTCAAAATTGCTGAGAGACACCTAGACTTAGGAAATGGAAATGTAGCTTGTTGAAATGCACAAATTACTCTTTAAATATACTTAATAAAATAGGTACACCAAATTAAACAAGTTTTTAGGACGGTGACTTATAGCCCATTTAATTTTATTTATTAGAAACAACACATCTCACTCCAAAAAGAAATTGACATGTTCACATTTCAACTTTTTTTTCATAACAAATAAGAAAAAAACATGATAATATCTCACCTGAGAGTATTTAGTATATTCGTTTCCTAGGACTGCTATAATAAAGTACCACAAACTTGGTGGCCTAAAATAACAGAATTGTTTTCTCTCATACTTCTGGGGCCAGAAGTTCAAAATCAAGGTGTGGGCAGGGATGATCTCATCAGCAGGCTCTGAGGGGAATTAACTCCCCGGCGCTCCTCAGCCTGCATCTCCGTCTGCGTCCATCTCACGGAGCACCTGCTTCTCGGTGAAGCAGAGTATACAGCTCATCAGAATCCTCCATTTCTAACAATTGTTGTACATTGTATCTTTCAAAATATTTACTTTTAATAGTCGCTATTTTTCAGAATGTATAGACCTTATAAAGAAAAATATTCTTCAAATATGCAAGGATTCACTGAAATACCTTTTCTCCCCCAAATCATTTCCCTTGAGTAAAACAAGGAAGGGGCTGAGCACGGTGGCTCATGCCTATAATCCCAACGCTTTGGGAGGCCGAGGTGGGAGGATCTCACATGAGGCCAGGAGTTTGAGACCAGGCTGGGCAATATAGAGAGACCCTGTCTCTAAAAAATTTTTAAAAATTAACTGTGCTTGATGGTGCTTGCCTGTAGTCTCAGCTACTTGGGAGGCTGAAGTGGGAGGATTGCTTGAACCCCAGGATTTGAGGCTGCTGTGAGCTATGATCGGGGAACTGCACTCCAGTCTGGGTGACAGAGTGAGTGAGACTCCATATCTAAAATAAATAAATAAATAAAATTTTAAAAGCTCTGGTTAAAAAAGGGGAACATATGTATTTGGAGTGGAGGCACTGTTGCAACAAAAATGCCATATTAACAACTGCAGTGTTAGTGCCTCCGCTCCATCAGAACTGAGACTCCCTGGACCAGCATGCACCTGAGACCCTCGGTCCTGGATCTGGAGATTGGAAGTGGAGTAGTGTGGGCTTTTGAGGCCAGAGGCCAAGCTTTATTGGCAACAAAATGAATTAACCATAACAATAATCATGATGGTACAATTTACTACCATCCGTTGAAATGAAACTCTTTTTACATGTTTTTGCTTGACTTTGTCTTTAATAAGTGATATCAAAATCTCACAAATGATGTTTTACAGGGAGTGACAAGTATAAAAGTCTTTGATTTCACTGCTTTTAGTTCTCTGAACTACATTTTTTTTTTTTTTTTGAGGTGGAGTCTCACACTGTTGTCCAGGCTGGAGTGCAGTGGCTCAATCTCGGCTCACTGTAAGCTCCACCTCCCAGGTTCACACCATTCTCCTGCCTCAGCCTCCCGCGTAGCTGGGACTACAGGCACCCGCCATCATGCCCGGCTAATTTTTGTATTTTTAGTAGAGACGGGGTTTCACCTTGTTAGCCAAGATGGTCTCGATCTCCTGACCTCGTGATCTGCCCACCCTGGCCTCCCAATGAACTGAATTTAATGGGCACCACTTCATGGGCAGATTCACTTTGGAGTAAATACATAGGTGTTATCCTGTTATTATTTCCTCAGGCTCATATTCTTCATGAATTTCTTTTAATGTGACATTGAAAGTAAGCCACTGCATTATGTGACACTTAGCAACAGTTCTTACATGTTTAAAATTTATTGATTAAGAAATAATACATCCTGAAATCAAGAGTAAGCCTGATGATTATACCAGTATATTTCCCCAGCAGGCCCTAGGACACTACTTGAGCCTACAGAATTATTCACTGCCATTTGTCTTTCTCTCTTTATCCAAATTCATGAGGGCATCCCTATGGTAAATCCATGGTGGAAGAATCTGAATTCATTTTGGACCCCCTTGTTTAAACAATTCCACTTAGGATATGCACAGGACTCTTCATATGAGGTCCCAGAGACAAGGTGATTCCTATCCTGTGGGAAGTGGACATTTGTATTCAACCAGTGGATGTTGAAAGGAACCCAGGAAGCAGCCAGGTCATTCCCTGGATGTCATGGAAGGAATCAGCGTCATGTGCAAGGTGTGTAATTCTAGCTCCAGTGTTCAAACCACTACACTCGCCTGTTTGTTAGACATGAGACAATTTGCAATGTCTTTAGAAACTGAGTTTGTTGCCAAATACGAAAGTTTTAGCTTATATAGCAGGTAAGAATTTCTAAACCAAATTTCTAGTGTGGAAAATGTGATTTTTAAAATTGTCTTTAAATCCAGTTAAGTATGTTTCAGAGTCCCTTCACATTCCGCTGGTGGGAAATTCAACCTCAGCGGGGACTGGTTCTCCTCAGTGTTCCAGGATGTTGCAAAGGTCCCACTGTCTTAGAACATGTGGGGTATTTCTTCATTTCTTCCACCCAGGTATTTTCCCAGTATAATGCCAAAGTATGAGAATTCTTCCCACAACAAAAAAGAGTTGCCCAGCTCTCTTCTCCCTTCCTGAAGCCCTCCAAGGAATGCTCCATCTCCTCTCTTTCTTTGAACCATCTAACTTAATATCTTCAATCAGTAGAGATTTTCTGAAAGATTGGGAAATTCTATTGACTGTATGCATCTACCAAGCATCAAAGGAGCACAAATTCTGGCTATTTGATTTAAATAGGGAAAGAGGAAAAATAATAATTGCTAGCACATCCATCACTGAGCCCCAGGCACCATTTGTAACACTTTACACATGTTTAATTGATATGGCAGCAATATTGTGAAAAATACCACCTTCTGTATTTTCACAGATGAGAAACTGAGGCACAAATTCATTCAGATGCCTAAGTCCACCCAGACAATTAAGTGGTGGAGCCAGGATTCTAACCCAGGCTGCCTGGCACCCAAGTCTATATGGTCTTAAATTTTATACTGTTATCATAATACAATAAATTATCTTGCCATGCTTGCAGTCCTAAACCACTGCGGAGGAATTTTTAATTTGATATGAAATTTAAGAGGCATAGATATATTTATTAGCAAAATTATAATAATATAAAAACTGGATTTTAATATATACTGTATATAAAAAGACAAGCTAGACCCTAAAGAACGTCAAAGCTAAAAGAGATATTAGACTGCATAGCATAAACAAAACTAAATTACACGGAATGAATTTCTAGTATTGTCAATTAGTGCTGTGCTGTAATTTTTTCTGAATTTTGTTCTCTCATGTTTACAATGAGCAAAGTACTATATAACTTGTAGAATGTCTGTTGCATGAATAAAAATTACAATAAGACAATTTTGTGGCATATTATGTAAATTCTCAAGCACAACATTTTTGTTTAATTTAGGCATTTTATATATTTTTAAAGGGAATAACATTTGTAAAATACAATACTAAGCAGGCATTAAAAATCATCTGTTCTCTTGAGCCAGAGAGGCGAAGGTTGCAGTCAGCCGTGATCATGCCACAGCACTCCAACCTGGGTGACAGAGGGAGACCTCGTCTTGAAAAAACAAAAACAAAACAAAAACAAACAAACTTTTCAGAGACTAGTAAATTAAGAATTGTTAAATAAAAGGTACTTATAATCCTTATTTTGTTAAAAAATAGTTTTGTATACTGTATATATTGTTGAATACCCCAGCCAACGGTCACCAGAAATCCATCTGCAGTTTAAGTTAGGTTTATAAACTTTCTGTAGTAAGGGGAAGCACACCCAAGGTATATCTCAGCAAGAGGCTTTTGGGACAGACTTGTAGGATTCAAACTTCTGCTGGGTGTTTTTGGTGAGGGGTTTAAGGAAGTGAGAGGTTAACAATAATTATAGGTGCTTTCTTGAGAGTGGCAGTTGGAGATTGGATATTTTAAAGATTTTTATCTAAAAGAAGAAATGAAGCAGAGCTAGAGTTGTCATTGATGTGCTAATTACTGACCTTGGCCAACAGAGGAAGATGTTTGGTTATTTTTGTGGTTGTGTGACATCGTTGTCTCTGCCTTCTAGTCAGGAATGATTCCAGTGTGGCCTTGGGTTCATCATATTTTACCACAGTCACAGAGTGAGCTCATATAATTATTTGGGACATTCTGTGAAAATGTTTATGTTCAGGCCAGGCACGGTGGCTCACCCCTGTAATCCCAACACTTTGGGAGGCTGAGGCGGGCGGATAAAGAGGTCAGGAGTTCGAGACCAGCCTAACCAACATAGTGAAATCCCGTCTCTACTAAAAATAAAAAAATTAGCTGGGCATGGTGGCACACACGTGCAGTCCCACTACTCGGCAGGCTGAGGCAGGAGAATTGTTTGAACCCAGGAGGCGAAGGTTGTGGTGAGCCGAGATTGCACCACTGCAGTCTAGGCTGGACAACAGAGTGAGACTCCGTCGCAGAAAAAAAAAAAAAAAAAAAAAAAAGAAAAGTTTATGTTCAGTAGGGAACACTACAGCCTAGCTATTAGCTGCCAGTTTCAGGGTAATTTTGGTTTCTCTGTTTGTTAACCAATATATAGTGAAAAGACCAGGTAATTTAATTGATTTTCTTCAGAAGTGTATTAGCTTTTAAAATTTCTACTAGCAACAAATATATTTACAATTATGCATATAGAACTTTATTGTTACGTATAATTATGTGTAATTTTATAAAATTTATATGTAAATTATGTAGTATTTTCATATATACTATATATGTATGTGTGTGGACGTACACACAGAAAGGGAGTGAGATAGGGATGTCTTTTCTGTTACTCGCTGGGATGCATGCAGCTCTTAGCAGCAGTCAGATTCGAATTTGTACCTAGCTCAATGACTTTTCCACAACTTTGATGGCTTTAAGAAGACTAGATTTTTACTTACTCCATTCTTATTGCAAATTTTGGCCTTACTGCTATTTGCCTTGAGAGGGCAAAGAGTCACTTCACAAGAAACATCCCTACGTTGCTTTTTTATCTTTGATTAAATTAAGTTTTGCTAGATCTGGGCGATGTATCACTCATTGCTTTGCAACCAGATGGGATTCCTAATTGCAAATTAATTCTAAAGTCCTGAAGGTCATGGCCATATTTTATACATCCTTATGTGATGCACTCCAATATGACTGACAAAAGTTATCAATGCTCAATAAATAGTTGCTGATTAGTAAATCACACACACATGCGTACACACAAGTGTTTCTGGTTGGTCTTGACATTTTCATCGATACTCATTTCCTGACATCTCAAAACTTTCCACTTCTCTGTGTATGACATCATCATAATATAATAAACATAGTTAACCAATTAATCTCAAAGATTAGAAAAGACAAAAAGGAAAACTTCTATGTCCTTCCCTATCTGTTACTTCAAATACATACTCCATGTCACATGGAGTGATTTGTACAGATGGCGAAGAACCAAAGAGAAAAGAGAAGGCAACAGGTGGAAAGTGTCTGTGCAGCTGGTAAATGATGTTCCTCTCTTTGGCAAGGCAGAGGAATCAGTGCCTACAGACCAGGGAAAGACCTGTGGCTTCAGAGACACAATTTCTCACTGGCCCCTGACACTGAGGTGGGCTCCAGCTGAGAAGCTGGAGGAATTTGGAAGCAAAGTGCAGTACCAGTTTTAATGGACTAGAACTTTGTCAGTGATCAGAGGATTAACATGGGTACACAATTACTTAAAAAAAATGGAGAAGAGAGACGAATACTTTTGTGTTTTAAGGAAAAAACTCAGAAACCAGAGTTTTCTGCAGAGCAACTGGCAATACAAGTCTTGTACATTTACTGAAAAATGAGAAATCTGAAAACATGGAAAGATGGTCCATTAGCTAGCTAATCAGCCCTGGAAGATGAAGTGAGGGCATTGAGCTCCTTATTTTGAAATCAGGAGAAAAGAGGGGCAAGTTTAAATGATGAACTCAGAGGCATCCTGAAGGGAATGCCTGGCCCACTTCTATTGCAAATGTCAAAGTGTTTTTGAATGTTAATGCCCCTGAACCTACCCTGGGCCCAATTTCATAATTTTAATTGACTCTTGTGTATAAAGAATTCCCACTGCTGTCAATTTAAATTGTGCAGTTAGAACTCCAGGACTGGGTTCACTGTCTGCCAAGAGTATATTCTTTTAATACATTATTATTTGTATAAAACCACATTGTGAGTCCGGAGGGAGAAATTGGGTAGAGGCTAGGGAATCAAGCCTGGCCTCTCCCTTAAATCACTTTCTGCATTTGGAAATGTCAGCCACTCGGAACACCCTTTCCTTCAAGTGAAAAATAAGAGAATACTACTTACATCACAGTAGACATGGGAAAGGATTAAAGTTTGCATAGTCGACCAGGGTAGACAGAAGCGAAGATCTATGCAGGAAGAGAAAAAAGGGGACTTAATCCTGACATGTGAGTGCATTTCATCCTGAATTCAAAACCAAAACCAAACAAGTAAATTAAACTAGAAAAAGACATGCAAATCTCAAAAACTAGGACATAAGTGATTAAAATCTCCACTAGACTATTCTCGCTCACCTCTGTCTAGGGATTCCAATGAAGACTGTCTCCTTGTTAGAAAGACAAAAAGCCATTTGTTGATACCATGGTGCTGGCAAGTGTAAGTAGCGACAGCCACATGATATTAACTTATAGCAGGGATCTTCCTTTCCGCACTGAGTCTTGAAAAATTAGACATACTGATTTCAGTAATTGGTTGCAAGGTAGTGATGTCTTTTTTTCCCCTCCTTTAACAGGCGTTAATTATTGCATTTCAAGTAACGTGAAATATAGCAGCCTTGCCTACTGTCAGGTCAGCACGGGCTGGTGAGGTGTCCAAGTATGCATATGTGTGAGCATCTGACAGTGGGTGGTTTTGTTGTTTGCTTTATAAATATATTTGAATAAATAGCTTTTGAGTAAAGTGGTTGGAATTTAACAATTTAACTAGATTGACATATGAATTCACAGAAAGGGCTTAATTCTAGGAAAGGCAGTTGTGCTTTGCCCTGGCTTTGTCAGAAGTGCGCCTCAATTCAGAGTACCTGGTGCGGTCAAAAAGGCGGGGGAGTCTAGTGCAGAAAGAGGAGAGGAACCAGGAGTGAGGTAGAAATGGAAATGATAAATAATCTCTCCCAACTCAATCCTGAGTCAATCTTATTTCTCTCAGAGATCTAAGTAATAATGTTCAGATACTTAATCAGGGATACATATATATTTGTGTGTGTATATATAAATACATTTGTGTATTGTGTTTATATATACATACACATATATGTATAATACATGTATATGGATATATGTATGTATGTAATGTACATACACCACATACACTAATGTGTATATATAAAAATATTTATATTTGATTGCAAGCAAAGGAGTATATATATATAAATATATAATTAATAGATATAATACACATATATAATTAAATACATATATGTATTTATATATTTAACATATGTGTATTTAATTGAAAGCAAAGGAGTGTTTCTTTAAAATGCTGTGGAAAAAAATCTGAATTTATTCACTTAAAAGGTTTGAGTTGGTCCCAAAAGCATTTCAGATGGAGGCTGGGGTGGAGGAGTAGAAGCTTATTTTCTTTTAATCAGAATAAAGCTATTAGACATAAATGTCTCCTTACTGACCCAGGAACAATGACCTCAGGGGGAAATATCACCTAAATAAGGTCCATCCCCTCCTTTATGGCTGGGTCAGGTCCTTGATCAGTTGTAAGGTATTTCCCTTGAAATGGCCATGAAAGCCTTTTCCTGGGAATAGTTCACTCTTGTAGGGTTATGGTGAAGCAAAATATGTAAAGTTTTATGCTCCTTGAGTTCAGGAGCGGGTCTTTTAACTTCCCCTTGTTACGGTGGAAAGATGTTGTGAACAGAAATGTCCTTTTCAATTTGAAACTTCATGGAGGACGATCTCTTTGTGGGACTGGTACTACACCCTGTGGCTCCATGTGACCTTTTCAAGGATCCCATGGTGGTTTTATCTTGATTAAAATGGTTCTATTCACAGGAGGGGAAGGGCTGTGCCATCATCCTCCAAAAGAAGGTGGAAAAGGCAAAAGGTGGAAAGAAGATACCACTTTCTCGTGGAAAGGTGGGAGGAGAAGAGAAGGAGTGAGCACAACAGAGAGGCATGTTGGAGAATGAGGGAGAGACAGAGAGAAGGAAATAAAGAGAAAAGCCAGAGGCTCAGGAAATGGCAGGGAGAGTGATCTGACACTGCCTGAAGAGACATTCTGTCCATTTCTTCTTACTGCAAGGCAAGAAGGAGGCACTATCAATCCCATTTTGCAGATGGGGAAACTGAGTCCCAGTGTAAATTATCTTGCCCAAGTTCCGTGGGATCATATGTAGCGATACCAAGATTCAGTCTTAACGTCTGCTGGACTTCAGACTCTGCCCTTTCCATAAGAGAAGGAACACCTGTGTTTCATTTTGATGAATTCTCAACAATACCTTTTAAAGTAAATAACGAATGTGCCCCTCCCTGACCTAGACAAGAGCCTACTTTGCACTTTCACCCTCAGGTTCCCCTAAGAAACACCGCAAGCGTTATATCTCCACTAACCAAACCCAATCATCTGGTTTCCCAACAACACCAGGATTCTTTTTTTTTTTTCTTTTCTTCTTAGGGACGGTAAAGGCAAGAGAATGATGGTGGAAATAAAACTGTTGTAACTCGATGCTGCCTCTGGGATTTATTTACTGTTGATCATGGCTGGGGAACTCTTTGAACCTTACATATGTGTAGGGTTGTGAAGGTCGGTGTGCATAGGCCAAAAAAGAGGGAAGACAGAACGAAGCCTGATGAATAAAGAGAATTCCAGAGAATGAGCAGGATCTGTGGGGTGAAGAGGGGATGCGGCATTGTAACAAAGGAATTGAAAGCTCCAGGAGAAATTATAGTTATATGATCTGTACCCAAGGGGGAAGTATATATGAGAACACTTCTTGCCCACAAAAATGTATTAGGTGGTAATGGTTCCTTATGGTGCTGTGTTCTCTGACAGAGCATGACACGTCATGTTTTGATGGAGGCAGGAGAGAGACATGCAGGAGCGGGTTCTCTATACTCAGTGCTCCCTGTGCAGTTATGCAGAGAGCTCCCTACACTAAGACACCCATCTGAGGGGGCAAATGGGGCCTGGAGTGCAACCTGAGTTTCATCACCAAAGCTGTCGGCCCTGAAGGTGGTTATTTTTGCCCTGAGGATGCACCTTTTTCTAATTTTCGTAAGTTTGTAGTGTGAGCTAGGGTCTGCCCTGCCTGCAGCCTCAGGAACCCAGAAGTGTCAGTAAGATTGTGTTTGAAAATAAAATTCATCTTTCCTGTATTTTGCTGTACCAGGTTCCCCCCTGCCCTATTTATTTTTTCTCTCTAGAATTCACCAGTGCTCGGATTCTGATGACTTACAAGACTTAGGAGGAACCAATGCTTTTTAAAGCACGTGTCATAAAGGAACAGTGAAATGCTCAAAATTTGAATAGGCCCAGGAGACAGAGCTAATTCCTAAAATAGTGGCTCAAGCAGCGTGTGTCTGCTTCATTTTCATCTTATAGACCATAATATTTTATATATTATTATAACATTTCATTATAAAAATCATTTGATCAGCACGGGAGTTTTGATCTGTTCTGTTTCTGACCTGGGCCGGTTCGTCCCTCCTTAGGCAACCTGGTGGACCCCACTCCCAGGAGGTCACCATACTGATGAAGAACTTAGTGCAGATACCCAGTCGGCATAGCACACTACAGCCCAGAACTCCTGGGCTCAAGCGATCCTCTTGCCTCAGCCTCCCAAGTAGCTGGGACTACCGCACCACCACACCTGGTAGAAAAATCATTTGAAAAATCAGAGTTACTCATTGCTACTAATTTGGAGAATACTTACATTGATCCCTTGTGTCTGAGGAAGATGCTACCAAACTGAAGAGATGTTCTTAAGCCCTCTCTGCATCAGAGGACTTACTTGCAATTACCAGCTGGACATAGATGCCCGGGAAACACTGTATTTCTATTTCCAATCTTAATTATTTACAAAGTCATCTTTCTCCTTTAACTTTCTTCCTCTCAAACAATTACACAATATTTTGACCCAAGTTCAGAGACTAATGTCTGCTATGGAAAGCAGGCAGACAGTGTGATATGATGGCCAAGAACCTAGAGGCCCAAACAGTAGTCATGATAGAGTCACTATTTGGCTTCATGATCTTGGGCAAACCACTTACCTCCTGTGATTATTTAAATTAGGGAAACATTGCAGTCTGTCAGTCCCATGGAGGTTTTTGCACACTTATTTGCATATTAAAGACCCTGAGGAGTTCTACAATACAAAACCCTGTTTACGAATTTGAGAATGTAAATTTGTTTTCTTTCATAGCACAAATATTGATATACAGAGCGGAATATTCCAGACAGAGAGAAGAATGTCAAAAAAGTCCTAGGAAAGCAGAAACAAAGAAAACTTGACATAGTAAGTTCTGCCTAGCCAGAATCTGAAGTGACATAAACCCTCATGATGTAAACTTTGCACAGCTTTGCAAACCATGTTGTGAGCTGGACCCATCTCTAAAAACAGCTTCACTTAGAAACGGACATAACCCTGAACTAGAGGTTGTAGGGTCTAGGTACTAGTCCCCATTCTATCCCAAATGTGGAGACTTAGGCAAACCATTTCCCCCGTTTAAGCATCAGCCTCCACAGCTGTAGCACAGGAATACTCTGTATGCCTTACATGGTTTTGCATATAAATTAAGAAAGAGCTTATGGAAGTGTTCTGTAATCTATCCTGTACTCCCAAAGCATAAAAGGTTAACCCCACCCTCTAAAATCTTATGGCTATACTTTTCTGCAAGTTATTATTTTTAAATTTACATTTTAATTAAATATCAAAGAACAATGCATTTAGTTGTTTTAAATGCAATCAAATGGATACAAATGGATACTTTAAATAATTGGTGCTATTAGATGGCACACTTGAACACAGGTTACTGCCAGAATCAACTGAAATTCATGATCTCTGGATGACGGATTTCAGAATTTTTTTTTCTTGACAGATGGAGAGATTTGAATATAGTCTAAAACACATAAGCTTACCGCAATTGATTTGAACATATTTACTGGATTGTTCTAGCTTAATGGACAGAAGTCAAACCTAAAGATTTTTTATACGAGTTGATCACTACATATAAAAGTTCTATTGTGAGCCTAAGACTGAGGATGAAAACTTACATCAGAGCTAAGGGGACACAGAACTTGCACCTGAACAGAGAAAAGTTTTATAAGATCATTTAGAGACCTCAAGTTTTCTGCTGCAGCTGGAGGAAGAAGATACTATTCTTCCAAAGGGAACAAGAAACATCTGAGAAGTGACTGAAATGTTTGAGTGTATCTTACACATAGACTGCCCCTTTTTTGTAAAAAAAAAAAAAAAAAAAAAAAAAGGCTCTCTCACTACCTGTTAGACGTGCCAAGGGCGACTCGTTAGATGTCCCAGCTTTAGAAACAGATTTGCAAGCCAGAGTGTTCCAACCCTGCAGTTGGATTGTGAATTTTTAACCTTCACAAGTTTGGCCTTTGAGCGGGACTTGAGAAAGGAAGAAAGAAAAGAGGTAAAGAATGAAGAAGAAAAGCAAAATAAATCAAAAGCAGCTTTCTTGGTAACGCCGACATCTCCAAGGCCATGTGCAAAAGGACTGAGTCTCTAATGATATCAATTAGGCCCGACCCGCTGGGATATGGGAGATATATTGTATCCACGGAGTCTGCTCAAGTCCATATGTAAAAGGTCATTAACTGGGTAGCGAACATTACAAATTATCGGCCAAGGGTGCCTCTCTATCCCCGATGCTTTGAACAGTTCTGAAATAAATTATAAACAGTAATGGTTTCATGTTGACAAGCTAATTCCACTTAAATTTTTCTTTCTAAATCAAGGAAAGTATTATTTTTAAAAAATATCCAGTGTGTGTTGAATGTGGATTCATACTGGCATGCACGTACACACATGTACACACGAGCACAAAGAAAGGCAACTTCCTGCTTTTCCCAGCTCCATTTCCCTGTTTTGGGATGGGGGATAGGTGACTTCTCCACCGGAGTGAGGATTTCCCAAAACATTTTCTTCCTTGGCTGATCTCTTTGCATCTCTTTCAAGGAACGGTGGGTGTCTCACAGCAGTGGGTGCATTTGTTGAAGCAGACACTGTAAACTACTTAATAAAGGCTTACAATTCCATATTGGTGTGGGACTATTTTGGCAGCCCTTCAGGGAGATGTCATCGCTCCCAGGGCTGTGTTTAGGATGCTGTGGCCACCTGAAGGCATTCTCACAGGCTGACAACTGGCGGCTCCTTCCTGCCACACTTCCTCTGATTCCCGGCCTCACACTGAAGCTGCAGAGATTTCCCAGTCCTGAGAGAAACTTTGCCAACTCGCAAACAAAACAATCCTGCTACATAAATCAATTTGAGTTGTGGTCCAACCACATCTTCAGCGTTTGGCAAAATGCTGAATTATCCAAGAAGGGGGCTTCCTCTGATAAGATCACATCTTACTTCCGTACCCCAAGAAAACCTTGCTCAGAAGCCTGATTTGGGGTAAGTTTTTTCTGATTTCTATACCTAATTTCTTGTGTATTAGAAGGTAAGATCAAATAGATCTGAAATCTCTCTCAGCACTAATATTAAAGTGACGACTTGAGTTTGTTTTCAAGTTTTGGTTTCTGTTTTTTTTTTTTTTTCAATTGTTCATGTTAGATACTTTGGAGTACTACAAATTTTGGAAGAGAATTTGAAGAGATTAAATTTTTTTTTAAATAAAAATCTTCTACAAATGGAAATATAAGAGGGGGAATCTTGATCCAAATATATTCTCACCTTGCAGGACTACGTGACCATATGAGTGTGGAATTGTTCACCATTCAATACCTTCTTCTAAATGCACAAAATAAGGCACAAGAGTAGCAACACAGTCATCCTCTGGCCCTTGCTATAGATTATGTTATTCTTTCTCTCTCTGACACACAGCGAGAGTGACCAGCTCTTCCCATTTTGCACAGGACTATTTCTTGTTTTAGAACAAAAAGTTCCATGTCCTGGGAACTCCCTAGGTCCTGGGACACCAGGAGGTGTGGTCATTTCCACTCCCAGACTAGTATTCCCTGCCCCCAGTGTGCTGCAAAGTGAGCTCCCTTTCAGGATTTTTCTGAAAGACATCACCATAACAGCACACTGTAATTAAAAGTTAAACTTTCCATATGGATCAAAATTTGTACCTGTGAGATATACTAAGATCATAGAAGCACAAACCCTCTCAAAGACAGTGTTTCTCAGCATCAGAATACACAGCCTGTGAAGGCACCACTTAGCACCCTTTCCTTATAGTTTAGAATGAAAAGCCCCTTCTGGGCAGGGAGTCCAGCATCCAGGTAATGCTCAATGGCACCAATGCTCTAGAATAGAGAGTGCTAGGAGGCACTGCAGAATTTTCATTCACTAAATCCCAGTCCCAGAGGGAACATAGGCTTTTCCCAGAATGACCAACATCTGCTTTAGGGACTCTTAGAGAAAAAAGGCAGCTGCATATAAGACATAAGTGGTTCCAAGTGGCTGTTTCATTCTCCAATATCCAATCTTAGTGACCTTTATAGTATCTGAATTTATGATCAGGTCTTATAGCTATACCCTGAGTTCATTTCCCCTTATCTTGCTTTACTGTTGACTTGTTTGACCCAAACTTTCTATTTGTGAAAGAAAAAGACATAATCTTGGATTCACAGGGCCTGGCTTTGAGCTGGCTCAATTGTGTCCTCCGTCTGGCGCTTTGAACGAGACCTTGAACTGTTCATGACTTCCATCTCCTCATCATTAACAGGCCCCGTAAGATTGATGTCATTGGGCTGTGAGTGTTTAGTGAAAATGTCCATGAATCATGGACCACAACCCCTGAGAAATAGTAAGTGCTCAAAATATATTCACTGAGACCAAATTCCCCTTGAGATTTCTTCCTGTCTCTCTACTTAGTTCTCTGACAACTCATTTTCTGACCCTTTATTGACTTCTCTTCTTCGTTACCCGAAATTTCAGTATGAGAACATTTAGTTGAGGATTTCTGAAATGTTGAAGACAAAGAGATTGCTGCTAGTGTGTGTGATTGGCATAACGAGCTTCCAGCCTGTCTTACTGAAGGTTTAATGACGGAGAACAGCCTCATATGTTTCCTTAGAGACAGTGGAGGGAAGTGGTGAAGATAGTGAGCTTTACAGACAGCTTGCGTATGTTTGAATTCCAGCTCTGCAGCTCCATCGCTGTATCCCTTGTCTGGGATTTACCCCTCTGTGCTTCAGTTTTCTCATCTCCAAATGGTAGCAATGATTGTAACTCACTCCTAGAGTTATCATTTTAAATATACTATGTAAACGCATTAATATGCACAGAATAATGGCAAATAGTAAGTGCTCAGATAGTTCAGTGGGTTCCGCTATTACTTCTTGAACCTCCCCAGGAGCCCATGTTACCACTGGTTTTTCCATCTGGCTCTACCTGTAGCTTGCAGAAACCCTCAACAATGCTCTGTATCCATCTTTCCTAGAGCATCCAAGCACTCATCTCTTACAGGACGTCAGAATGATTTACTTAATTGTGATTGGAACTCATTAAAATATAATGCGCTTGGGTTTTGTTGAATATGTACTTAAACTGAACTCTGAATTTTTTTTCATCATTTAAAAACCTGGTAAATACAATAATTTAAACATTTACAGATTGTATACTCAGCTGCTGTGATTTACTTTCACTTTTAAGGTTTTTTTTCTCAAAGTGTGATGACTTTGACTAGTCTAAAATGGGAGGTCTTCTGTTTAGTAATGTATATTTTTTATTGTTATTGAAGTTTTTGTAGTTTTGTAGTTCTTGTAATTACCTGGTGACCCTCTAACTTAGTGTAAAAGAGCTATTTACAGGTAGAGACTTAAAATGGAGATACTACTTTGTGTTTTAGGGATTAACTGTATTAGGAATTTAGGGACATGTAGAGAATACTAAAGGCAGTGAGTGCTCTAGTTCTTCCTTGCTGTATATATACATACTTTTGACATCTCAGTCCTCAAGGCAGAATAATACGCATTTTCTTTAGCCTTAGATTATTTGTAGTGCTTCCTTGTACCCTGATTACAGTCATGCTGAGCACTGAATTTCTTTACTTTTTCTACTATTTGAAGTACAGGATTTAGGAACATTTCTCATCCTTCTTGTCCATCGTATATGTCTGCCGATGGTAGGCATGTGTGAATGAGCCAAGATGCATGGGCACTCCTTTAATAGGAGCTCAAACTGAGGCATTTATGTGTGCAACAGGGAAGGTCTCTCGTGCCAGGGCTATGGATTAGGGGCCCTACAAGGCCAACATAATGATAATTTCTATTTGTCCACTTGACTGGGCTACAGGGTGCCCAGATATTTGGGTAAGCAGTATTTTGCAGGTGTCTGTGACAGCGTTTTTAAATGAGGTTAACATTTGAATGGGCAGACTAAGTAAAGTAGATTGCTCTCCCCAGTGTGGGTGGGCTCCTCACCTAATCTAATCTATTGAAGGTCTAAATATAATAAAAGACTTATGAAATGCAATTTCAACAGAACATGTATTTTGTGTCACCTATGTGTTACTGATTTACTTATTTTGTAATAAAATTGGAAAGGTAGAATCAGCAAAGACTAATGTCTTGTTTGAGAGACTACAGTTAAGAAGGAAAGGCCAGTTTCTTTATTCTCAAAATGTGCTGTCTCCTGTTATAGCAGCTTCTGTTGTTATTTATGCCTATGAAAAATATAAAAACAAAAACAGAAGTAAAACTCTTGGTTAGCTCACATAAAAGGAAATTCTATCTTTGAGCTGGTGCCTAGGTCTTCTGCCTTCAAACTCAGATTGAGACTGGAATTTACACCGTTGGCTCTCTCTCTAGCTTGCTGAATACATATCTTGGACTTCTCAGCCTCCATAATTATGTAAGCCAATTCCTCATAGTAGAGATAGATATAGATAGATCTTTATGGTTTTGTTTCTCTGGAGAGCCAAAGTAATACATTCACCCTATTTTGTCCCTTTCCCTTTCTTCACCCTCCACCAGCTTAGTTCCAATGAGCAGTCTTGTGCTCTAAGTCCATTTATCTGCACCCAAGAACCCATTTATGTGTATTTAAAAACTGTAGGATTGGTTCAAATTCAGTGTGAGCTCCACTACGGCTTCACATGCTTCCTCAGTCTCTGATCTTTGTCAATGGTTCCAGAGATCAAATAGCTTTTCTGTATTCACCCTTGCTTTCCTCTTTGGATCTTCCTCCTTCTTTTGTTCATCTCATCAATTTTCGACATTTCTTCTTTCAACATGTCCCATATTGTCTCAGAAAATACAGATAAACAAATTGTTACAGAAATAAAAAGCATAGTGAAAGCAGCAAGAAATAGAATAGATAATGCTACAAATATATCCATCAGTTTGGAAGACAGGCTTGAGAGAAACAAAAAATTATAAGAAAAAAGGTAAAATAATTAAAGATAATATAGAATCAGAGATTAATGATTGGTGTACTTACAAAAGGAGCAGAGCAAATATACCCAACCAAAAAACCTGACCATTAAGCAAAAGATATATAATCAATGGAATAGAAAATACAGGGAAAATGTTTTCAGATAAGATAATTAAAACCAAATATATATGTTTAATTAATACATTTTTGTACTATTGAAAATTTCAACAGAGCTGAGCACAGTGGCTCACACCTGTATTACCAGCTACTTGGAAGGCTGAGGTGGGGCAATCTCTTGAGTCCAGGAGTTTCAGACCAGCCTGAGCAACATAGTGAGATCCTGTTTCTTAAATTTTTTTTTAAAGTGTAGTTGTACACGTAATTCCAGCTATGCCATAGGCTGATGCAGAAGGATCACTTGAGCCCAGGAGTGCAAGGCTGCAGTGAGCCATGCACAACTGCAGTTCAGCCTGGAAGACAGAATGAGATACCATCTTTAAAAAAATAAGTAAAAATACAACTTCAACAGAGAATGTATTTTATGTCACTTGTTATTGATTTATTTATTTGTGATAAAATTGGAAATTTAGTATCATCAAAAACTAACTTCTTGTTTGAGATACTGCTGTTAAGGAGACAAAGCCAGAGTTTCTTCATTCCTAAAATTATGGTGAGACCTTTGTCATTGCATTTTCCATTGTTATTCACATATATGAAATAAAAATCCAGAAACAAAACTCTTTCTCAGCCCACATAAGGTCTCCTATGATATGTTCAGTGTGAACCTGCCCAGCTTTCTCATTTGTGACACACATACAGAAATTACCATGAGTCCAACATCACTCTCTACCCTACCTCACACATACTCTTTGGAGAACAGAGATCACCTTCCATATTACTAGACCAGTGCTTCTCAGCTGAGGCCTAGGGAGGCACTTTTTCTTCCAGCAGACATTTGGCAATATCTGGAGATAGTTTTGGTTGTCATGACTGAGGAGTGGTGGTGTGCTACTGGTACCTAGAGGGTAGAGGCCAGGGATGCTGCTAAGTATCTTACAATGAACAGGACAGCCTCTATAACAAAGAAGTATCGGGCCCAAAATATCTCTAGTGCCAAGACTGTGAAACCCTGTTCTGCACTCCTAGCACTTGGCACAATAATTTGCATGTAGGTGGAGTGCTGCGTAGCTTGTTTGTAATTGATTGACAGAGAGTGGATCTAAATACACCTTTTCTCTCTCGCGCGCTCTTTCTGTCTCTTTAAAAATTAATACCTTAAGGTATATAACTGACTGCCCAGGCTTCATTTGTTCAAAACACTTTCATATTCACTACCTCATCTGATGAACAAATCTCACTATATCAAGAGGAGAGAAAGTGTATTTCAGCAGAAATAGCACTGGATGTAGGGTCTAGGTTAAACCTGATTTCACTTATCAGCTGTATATCCATGGGAAGTCAGGGAAACACCTTGGGTCTTAGTGATATTTTATTGCTAAAATGATGGTATAAAATTATTCTTTTTCTTTGTTTTAGTTTTAAGACTAGTACTTGGACTCAAGCAGTATGACAGCATCCCTATGTTACACATCAGGAAATTGAGACCAAAATAAATTAGTTCAATTTCCCATTGTAACATGACCTATAAAATCCACGGAAGGGGATTCAGTCATCTCACCTGCACCCAGTAAGATGAAATTTCAACCTATTAAAGGTTTTATGCCTCATTATTATCATTAATTTTTATGGACATCTCAATGTGACCACAAATATCAGGCACAGACAACTTACACTGAAATGGATCATTCACGTTCCCCACTTTTTAAGATGACAAATGGCCATACCCAGGTGTAGAGGTGAGCCCGTATGCACATCATGACCCTAGCCTGAAAATATAGTTCTTTTATTTTCTTGGCTGCAATATATGATTTTTTCTTCCTTACACCTTCACTTTCTGAGCAGCTTTAGAAACACATCTGTTTTCTATATGTTGAGGAAGGAAAACATGAATGCTTTATTATGCCCTACATAATCTAATACATTACATCGCTTTTGGGCTGTGTTATTTTCTAAAAAAAATTTCCAGAAATCTCTAGAGGTACAGAGGCACAGAAAGACCTAGAAAAGCAAGCTTCCTTGAACAAGATGCCAGGTTATCCCTCAGATCTTCAAGCAACCATGCTCATGGGTCCAATCCACTCCTTTCAAGATTGACAAGTGATCACTTAATCCCCTAATAAACTTTATTTATAGAAGAGCACTTGAGATTGCAGGCCACCTGTGTACATCTGCTTGGAAGAGCTGTAGGGTCTGGATGGCAGCCTTGTTCTGTAATCAGTGAGATAAGTCAAAGTGAGTAAGAGTTGGACTCAGACTCTTCACAGTGTGTTCCCTGGACACATAAGAGGCACTCTCACATAGCTGTACATGATTTCTTTTCAGACCAGAAGACCACTACTATCAAGGCAACCCCTCCAGTATAATTACTGACAGGAGAGAAGCCCTTTTCAATGCCCAATTTGTAATTAAGCAGGAATCCAAGTACTTGTATGGTCCAGCAAATAACATTACCTAAGTGTTTTTATCTTTTCAGAGAATAAGCAGTGTCTGGCCGCCATATTGAAGTTCACATTATATATTCTCAGTTTTATTCATGATGAAGACACGCTTTCAATTACTTTGTTTTGGAATGATCTTTGAGAAAAATAATATTCTAAGGAGTAAACCAAACCTAATAGAAAACCTGGCAGAAGATTTGAAAAAACAATTCATAGAAGAGAAAATGCAAATGAACTATAAATATAGGAAAATATTCTCTACCACATGAATTTAAATCAGAGAAATAAAATAAAAAATTAATGAGATACATTTTTACCCCCATTAAGTTAAGAAAAAATGAAAAGTTAGACAATGGCAAGTGTAACAAGGATGTGGAACAAAAGAACTGTTACCCATTGTTGGTGACACAAATTGATTTAAACTATTTGAAAAATGATTGGTCAATATCCAGTAAAGTTGAAGATGCCTGTATTTTATCACCTAGCAATGTTATTCCTCAGTATATATGCTAAATAAACTCTTGCATATATATACTATTAATAGCAGGCATAACAAAGAAAGTTCAGTGAAGCACTGCTTATAAAATAATAACATTGAAAACAATATACATTCATCAGCACAAAACTGAAAAAGTTGTGATGGGTTCACAGAATAGGATATTTTGAACTGTGAAAATGAACTAGAGTCGCAAATGCACACATGGTTGTGTATCAGAAATAAAATTCTGAAAATTATTTGTGTGAACAAGAGCACATAAACCCAGTAGACAGGTGATATATAGTATGTATCTGTATGTATACATAAACATTTATATGTATAATATATGTACATATACATTCTAGAACACGTATCATATACATATATGTACTGGCATGTATATGACATGTATATTCATACTTATATGTATATGTACAACCATATGTATATATGCACACATATACATACTACCTACTCCCTATAAAATCTAGAAGAAACATTCATTTGGGTGTGCTAAAATAATCTTATCTCATTTCTGTTAAGTTTTTCATTTCCTCTAAGGAAAATCGTCAAAATCAATCAGCACTCTAAAATATAAAACACTCATCTCCTTTGTATGCGAGTGTGTGTATGTGTCTGAGAGAGAATATGTTATAAAAATATTTAGCAATTGCTATGATACAGGCACAACAATCAGAACAGATAGTAGCTACACCATTGTTTTGGCCATATTGGAGCTGAATGTCAGCCCTTCCCATATGGTTTCAAGATTGCACAATGTGCAGTGATAGACCCAAAATAAGATACAAACTTGCTATCAAGAAATTCCAAATCCTTACAGTGCACTAGATGAAGACCATCACTTCTGTATTAAAATGAATCATCTGTGAGGATCTCATGCTTTGCATGTTTCTACACAGTTCTGATTCTGATTCTAACTCTGTTAGTCATTGGACTATTCTGAAATTCTGGCATTTCATTACATAGCCTCTATTTCACAGACATCCTTTTACACTCAACAGTGGTATAGAAACCTTTGTCAGCTTTCAGATTTGTGGCTCAGGACATAGAATCCCATAGGATAGATAACAGTGATTTAGTTTTTATCTGAACATGAACATATGTGTTTCTGTCTCTCTTTAAGAGAACGGTACTAATGCATATGCAATAAATTTTAAGTGAAGACAGGGTTTCAAGTATCAAAAACTGTTCTTTGGACCTCTGTTGGATTTGAACCATTCTACATGACATGAATAGCTCCACTGTCCCACTAACCTGTAAGGCCACTCTTGGTTCGCAGGTGGGAGAACAGATAAAATGATACATGCAAAGAGTTAAAAATAAAGTGAATGTTCCTCCTTGACCTTAAGATTCTCCTTATTTACTAACTGGGTTGAAAGAACATGGAAGTTACTGCAAAAGCATTTCAAACATCACCATGATGGAGGAAATCAAACAATTTAATTAAGAGTGAAACATCAATGTAAAATGCTGATGATTTCATCCTTGAGGTGCTGATGATTCATGTTAGTATGGAAAGAATGCAGGTAAGACATTTTCAATGCATGAAAATATCAAAATGTTTTGAAAGTTAAAGTCCATTTTCCTTTATGGATTGAAATGTTATGGCCTTTAATCACTTGTTCTATCAGCAGCTAACATGTACATTAACTAAATATTAAGACAAATTATAAATTAAATAAGGAGGCAGTCAGTGGCACTAATTCATGCACTAAGCATTTCTGTACACCCACAGTGGGAGGAACACTGTAGCACAATAAAAGTGCACTAAATCCATAACATTCTTTAGTTTCCACACTGAAAGAAGAAAATGTAATAGTTTCTATAGGGTGTGATGAAACAGAATTTGGGGATGATAGCGTTGATAAGATAATACGAGGAAATTAAAATAGAGGGCAGGTAAATGAGCATAAGAAAATGTTCAGGGCAGTAATGATCTAGCACAGTTGGAAGTCTCCCATGCTAGACTATCAGCTCCAAGACAGCAAGGAAAATACTGGTTTTATTCTCAACTGCCTGATACATAGAAAGTACTCAGAAACCTCTTGCTCAGTGATTGAATGAGACATAGCAGATTCCAATATGTAAAGGGGGTAGTTATATAAGGGGGAAGTGTAAAAGGAAGGTTAAAAATGAAATTAGGGCCATATTGTACAGAGTCTTGAATGTCAGGGTGAGCAATGTAACCATTAACTTGTATGCAAACGATGGGAGTGGATATGTGAGAATTGCATCCAGTAATAGCAAATAGCTCTTTTTAAGACAAACTCAAAACATTGCATCCAGTCACAGCAAATAGCTCTTTTTAAGACAAACTCAAAGAAAACAGCCATCAACTCTGGAAAACAATATAAACAGCAACTACCCAAATGCTCTGGGCAGTGAATAATAGAGGCAGATACTGGACAAGAATTGTCGCTTAAAAAAGGGAATAGTTCTCTATGAGTATTACATTTTCAGAGATTATTTTATAGAAGACAAGTCTCAGACTGCATACCACATCAAGTATGTAAAACTCCAATAAGAAGTCTACAGTATTACTAGTCTGAAGATGGAGAGGATTGAGCTTAGGGCAACTACAGCCAACAGAAAGTGGGGAAGAAATCCTGGGAAGGATAAAGCAAGAGACAAAATTCCCCAAGTTCCATGAATCAACTCCGCCCCAATATCTGAATGAATCCTGAATTATGCCTGTAACAAGTGAATTCCAAGCAGCACAGCTAAAGTTAAGGAACAAGCCTGAGAACAGACTATCAAACGCAAGGCAGACAGAATTTCTAGTTTGAGTTCAGCCAAGTTAACTACCAGCTTTAAAAATACTCAGAATTTTCTGAAAGAACATAACAGAATTCAGAATCTCTACAACATGTTATTGAATATATTCAGAATAAGATATTTCACATAAAAAGAAATAGGCTTATAATACCTATTTTAAATAGAAAAGAAAATGAATGGTTTCCAATTCCCAGGTGACCCAGATGTTGGACTTAGCAAACAAAAATTCTAAAGCAGTTTTCATAACTATGCTGAATAAAGTTAAAGAAAATATGCTTATAATAAGCTAAGCGATAGTGAATCTCAGCAGATAAGTCCTAGAAATAAAAAAGTAAATATCTGAAATATGTAAAGAAAATTACTACAGCGGAATGGATTTAATAGAAAAATGGAGATGACATAGAAGGAATTCAGTGAATGTGAAGATAAATCAGTGAGAAGTAGTCAATCTAAACATACAGCTAATACTGAAAAAAAAAAAAAAAAGAAGAAGAACAGAGCTTCAGAAATGGAAAGGGAGTAGGAACCCCTCTTAGGAGCCTACTGGGCACCCTTCCCAACACTCTACTCCAAATCACATGTCCCCAGCACAGAAAAAATGGAGAATCTTGAGTTCCTTCAAGGAAAATTCCAGGCACTTAGCAAGCCTTGAGAAGGAAATGAGCAACTGATAAGCAAGAAAGTAATAATAGCTTAAAACAAAAGCCAAGGAAGTTAGAGTCATGAGATGTTTGGTTCTTGATAGAAAGTAAAAATAACATCTTAACATATGTCCCACCTGGTTTTTTTGTTGTTGTTGTTTGGTTTTGTTTGTTTTTCAAAAACAGGAGTGATAGGGGGAACTGAGGACTAAATTTTTCTAAAGGTCTTCTTAAGGGGCCTGGAAGAAGTCATGTCTATAAGCCAGAACTTACATATCTTTCTGCTGTCCCAAAATTGTTAAACAAAACTACTCTTCCTTAACCAACTGCAAATCAGAAAATCTTGGAATCTACTTATGACCTGCAAGCCTCTGTTTCAAGATACTCCACCTTTTTAGATCAAAGCAATGAATAGCCTCCATGTATTGATTTATGATTTTTGCCTGTAACTTCTGCTTTCTTGAAATTTACTCATACTTTTAAAGACCATTGCTTGAAAGACATTAGGAAGACGGGTCTACAGTGTGCACTGCCCCATTCTCCTTGCCTGGTTCCCTGCAAATAAATGCCCTCCTTTCTGCAGTGGCAAACTTCAGTGTGGATATTTGGTTTTACCCCACTGGGTGAGTGGACCCACTTTGAATTGCTAACAAAACCTATGGGGGAATATAAAAAGCTCTAACGTACACATTATTGGTGTCCCAGAAGGCAAAAATAAACAAGTATGTAGGAAAAAATATTTGAGGAAGTGATGACAAAAAATTTCTCAAAGTCATAGTTTTCATAAGCTCAACAGTGCTCATATAGGGTACATACAAATAATACCACAACTTTTCTCATAAGCATTAGACTGCTGAAAACCAAAGAAAAAGACACACTCCTAAACCTGACTGAGAGAAATGTCATCATGTTTAGAAAAAAAGACAAATTATCACTGGCTCTGTTAGAAAAATTGGAGGCCAAAAAATCGTGGAATACTGTCTTAAAAGTTCTAGAAGAAAAAAAATACACACACACATATATTTGTATACTTATATATCAACCCAGAAATCTACAGGCAGTCAAAATTTTTTTTAAGAGTAAAAGCAAAATTAATACACTTCCGAATCAAAGAAGATTAAGAGATTAGTCACAAGCAGAATTATGCTATTAAAAGTAAATTTCTTCAGGCAGAAGGGAAATTATGCCAGATAGAAAATCTCATATTTAGAATTGAATAAAAAAGAAGTCACTGAAAATGTGTGATTTTTGAACATTTTGTTGTTGTTGTTGTGTATACTTTCCTCTTTGTGCCTGTAGTTTATTTTAGTGCCAGTGGTGACTGCTACTTTCAGACCCTGACCATCCAGGACAACAGCTCAGCTACCCCTACTTGCCCTGCGTCCCCTGGAATTGAAGCAGTGCCCTTCACTTAAGATCAAGCTTCCTGGCTGGGCGCGGTGGCTCACGCCTGTAATCCCAGCACTTTGGGAGGCCGAGACGGGTGGATCACCTGAGGTCAGAAGATCGAGACCATCCTGGCTAACACGGTGAAACCCCGTCTCTACTAAAAATACAAAAAATTAGCCGGGCGTGGTGGCGGGCGCCTGTAGTCCCAGCTACTCTAGAGGCTGAGGCAGGAGAATGGCATGAACCCGGGAGGCGGAACTTGCAGTGAGCCAAGTTGGAGCCACTGCACTCCAGCCTGGGTGACAGAGCGAGACTCCGTCTCAAAAAAAAAAAAAAAAATACAAAGAACATTTCAAAGATATGTATTATATATCTATGATATTATAGAACATATTTGGCTTTTTACCCTGTTTCTGGCAATACAATTTCTAAAATCCTTAGAATCTCTAAAGTGATGTCTTTTTTATAGTAATGAGTTGACTGACAGCTGGCGGTCCCTGGGCAGCTTCAGGATGGGGGTTGGTAGTCTGAATGAATGACCTAATCAGGGCTAGAGGATTGGGACATTCAACTCCAACTTTCAAGGAGGAGAGAGGGGCTGCAGGGTCAATCTTAAACATGACAGAAAAAATGTCATCATATTTGAAAAAAAGACAAACTATAGTTGGCTCTCCATTAGAAAAAATGGAGGCCAGAAAATAGTGAAATATGGTCTTATAAGTTCTAAAACAAACAAAAAATGTACACCCACATAAATAGCCAATGGCCAATGAATCGATCATTGTCTACTGGTCATCAATGATAAATGATTTAATCAATCATGCTTATGGAATGAAGCCTCCATAAAACCCAAAAAAACTGAGTTTGGGGAGCTTCCAGATAGACAAACAGGTGGAGATGTTTGGAGGGTGGTGCCTGGAGAGGGCATGGAAGCTCTGTGTCCCTTCCCATGCCTCGCCCTGTGAGTCTCTTCATCCGTGTCCTTTGTTATATCCTTTATAGTAAACCAGTAGTTCCCTGAGTTGTATGAAACACTTTAGCAAATCAATGGAATCGAAGGAGGGGATTATGGGAATCCTGATGTATAAGTCAGTCAGTCAGTTAGAAGCACAGGCAAAATAACTTGAGGCTTGTAATGGGCATTGGAAGCGAGGGAATTGTGAAGCAATCTTGAAGACTGGGCGCTCAACCTGTGGGATCTAACACAGTCTCCAGGTAGATAATGTCAGAATTGAATTAGAAGGCACTCACCTGGTGCCCACTGCAGAACTGATGGGCTGCTTGCTGGTGGGGAAAGCCCTACATGTATTTGGTCACAGAAGTCTTCTATGTTGATTGTTGTGGGATGAGAGCAGAGAAAAATCAATTTGAGTTTTTACCACTCAGTAGCATTTTTCAAAACCTATAAAATGAGTTGCAAGGTAAAATAAAGCTAGGTTAATAATGTGGAACAAAAATCTTATTTGTGCATAATATATTGATGGTGTCTCACACACTTGACAGAAGCCACCTGCAGATCTAGATTAAGAGCCTGCAGATCTAGATTAAGAGCCACCTACTTAATCTACATCAGTAGGAGACTTAAATGATCTGGTTCGTTGCCAGGTCCTCAGCATCCATGGGTAAAAAGGTTAAGGAAAGGCATTCTGAGAAACACATGAGGGGCAGATATCAGAGCATGAGATGCTTTTGGGAAGAAGAAAGCACCACTGCTTACCATATCTATAGGTTCTGCAAGGCAAGGACACACCAGAGACTCAGGAAAAGAAGAGCTAGCTCTGATACCAATAAAATCAAAACACGGAGATGTATAGCTGGCAGACAATCAGAGACACTATAGTCCAAATTCTTGTTGTTAGCCAAGAAAACTATGGCCCAAAAATGTTAACTGACATCTCAGATGTTAAAAAAAAAAAAAAAGGGTTTTGATATCAGAATTAAGGGCAAGAACCCAGAAAAAAGAATTGAAGTTGGTGATTTATTAATTATTGTATGTCATATAAAGGAATATCAATAATTTATTTGTCTAGAAGAAAACAATGGTCTAGTAGCAGTATACTACCATTTCACTTATGCAAATTCTATAATACACACTCTGTTACTCTGTTATTTGTGTCTGTTTTTCTCTCTTAAAAAATAAAAATATGGGCTGTATACTCAACTGTGTACTGTACACTATCATATACATTATATGTGAGCATATATTTACTATATATACATTACTATATAGAGATAACGTATAGATCTTCTGCACTGACAAAACCTGAATTTTGTCTTGTTAGAGCCACTTCATCTTGTGTCTCCTTTTTGCAGCTGATTAGCTATAACCTAACTAATAGAGAAGTTGTAACCAGGAAGTAAGGTGCTGTCATAAGAAAAATCTGAAAACGTTTGGAATTTTCTTAATTGTTTAGTGGTGAGTGGCAAAAACACAGATATCAAAGCTTGGGAAGCTAGTGTTAAACTACTTAGTTACAACTTTTAGGGCAGTTGGTAAGTTTTTCAAGACAACTAAAAATAAAATCATTAAAAAAAACTCAAAATGGGGCCAGGCGCAGTGGCTCATGCGTGTAATTCCAACACTTTGGGAGGCCGAGGTGGGTGGATCACCTGAAGTCAGGAGTTCAAGACCAGCCTGACCAACAGGAAGAAACCCCATCTCTACTAAAAATACAAAATTAGAAGGGCGTGGTGGTGCATGTCTGTAATCCCAGCTACTCGGGAGGCTGAGGCAGGAGAATCGCTTGAATCTGGGAGGCAGAGGTTGCGGTGAGCCAAGATCACACTGTTGCACTCCAGCCTAGGCAACAAAAGCAAAACTCCAGAAAAAGAAAGACAGAGAGAGAGAGAGGGAGGAAAGAGAAAAGAAAAGAAAAGAAAAGAAAGAAAGAAAAGAGAGAAAGAAGAGAGAGAGAGAGAAAGAAAAAAGAAAAAACCAAAAAACCTCAAAATGATTTTGTCTGTTGGATGCTCCTTGCCGCTTCTAGCAAGGTCTTATAAGAGGGAAAGCCTGAGTAAGAACATGCAGGCAAAATGGAATGAAGTTGAGCTCTGGGGATTAAGGAATACCTTAAACTTAAATAAGAATCCAGATTTTGGGGGCTTTTAAGATGAAACAGCTCACTGCTACTGTAGCCAAAACAGCAAGTGATAAGCTTCCAGACCTTTTTTGAATATTGGTCATTAAGGTTTGTCAGACAGAAAATGGCAGTCAGTCTAAATAAAAGTCAAATGATGTTGTCTTTTTACTCAAGGTTGCTATTTCAGAAGATCTCAAGGATTCGCCATTAACAGGGAGATAGGGAGATAGACCAAGCACACAAGCCAGACAATAGAACTGAGTGCAGAGGCCTCAGAGGTATATCCAGAAGAGGGTTTCAAGCGTGGTTACCTACACCTGGCACTCACTAGAAGTAAATAGATTGAATGCATACTAAGTCTAAGGAAGTTATATTGCCAAAGAGACTCCAAGCTGAGTCTACAAATGTCTGTGATTTTTTCAATATCTGAAGTCAATCTGATCCTGTATCTTTAATGGTTACAAAACTTTGCAACTTCAAGAATGGGATACCTTTCCTCATCCCATTCAGAAGTGGTTCTATAAGGTAATCAAAAAGAAGAACCTCTCAGATGGTGAAGCCAGAACTCTTCAGCCCAAATGGAAAGGACAGTTCCTCCCAGAAAGAAGAATCAGGACCCAATCAAGGAACTTTGCTGCTAGGTCAAGGGTATTTGCAATGCTGCCCAGCAGGATTTGCTAATCATAATGAATCACTGACTTCTGTGTGGTTTTCATTTTTCTCAGTGGGGGTTTTCTTCATTTCCCCCCTCCCCCATTATATTTTGGATATTAGGGAGGGAGAGATTATTTGTCTGTTAGTTTATAGGTCACTAAACTGCAACAAATCACAGCTGGGCTTGGTGCAGAAGAATGCACAGGTGGCCTGAGTCTTTGAACTGGTTGCAGTAACTGAAGGAGACCTTGAGTTTTCCCCTTGGGGTCAAGGTAAATATGTGTCTAAAGAGAAATTCATGGTTTGATTGGCTATACAAGGCAGACTGGAGTAGAAGTCTGGTTTTCTCCTAAAATCCATCACCTCTTATTCCATATAAGTAGAACCCAATAACCTAGAACTTCCCCTCTTACTAATCCACAGTCTCCTTAGGGTGGCCATAGCCAGTCAGCTAGAAGCTGTATTTCCCATCATTCACTGCATCTCAATGTGGCCATGTGACCGATCTCATCAGTGATACATAAATGGAAGTGATGGATTAAATTGCATATTACTTGCCTTAATTTTTTTTTTCTTCCATACCTTCTGATCCTGCCTTGATCATATGCAAAAGCTGCAAGAGGGAAAGCACCTGGATCCCTGAGTGATTTCTGGGAACACAGTTGCCAGGCTGGCCTAGCTAGCTTGTTCTATACACCTGATGTTACTTGAAAGGGCCATTGTGATTTCTTTTTTTTTTTTTTCTTTAACATCTTAGTCTACACTCTTGCACTCTAAGCCATACAAGGACTCATTTTGATTAGTATAGTTCTCACCTTATTAGACATTTACATTAGGAAATAATTCATAGGCAAAGTGCAATGTTACTGTATTGTTAGTTTTTAGCAAGAGTTTGCTGACTAAATGTTCCTTATACCTGTAGTTCATCTCTTTCCACTCCCCTTACCCTCACTGTTAAGAGAATTCCTGAGGGTTGGCCAACTTGGAGGACAGTGGGCTTTGTTACCAATGAGCTGGTACGGGGAAAACTAATGATTCAGGCTATTTAGTTTCCTCTTTTACATCAGTAGATCTTCTCTCCACAGGATAAATTGGATAAGAAAGCTGGAGTGGGAGAAGTTCCTAGTTTGCTCTCCCCCTCTTCTCTCTCCTGTCTGCCTTGAAGAGGGCCCATTTCCCTTGCCAGGTAGCACAGGAAACGGTTTCCTCTTTGATTCTCATTTGGTCTTCATTTTACATCCTTTTTGCTTCCACTTCTCTAAACTGGATATAGTTTTGTTGTTCACTTTTCTTTCTCTTCTTTTCTCCCCCTATCCTGCTTCTGTCTGGGCATTAAATCAACTCCTAAATCTTTTTTTCTTCTCTTTTCTGCTTCTTACTGGAGAATGGGAATACATTTCTTGTTTAGAATTTTGAATATCACTGTCAGAGATATTTGGTATTCAATCTCTGGATAACTTCCTGTTATCTAAGACCATAAACAACCTCCTCTGTCCCATGGATTCACTTCTTCTGAGTAGCTTAGTATTTTCTCTAGAATTTCTTCTAGAAAGGAAGTACATAGTCTTCTAGCTTGGGCACTTCCAGTCTGTATTAATCCATTCTCATGATGCTATGAAGAAATACCCAAGACTGGGTAATTTATAAAGAAAATAAGTTTAGTAGACTCACAGTTCTGCATGGCTGTGGAGGCCTCATGAAACTTACAATCATGGCAGAAGGCACCTCTTCACAGGGCAGCAGAAGAGAGAATGAGTGCCAACAGGGGAAATGCCAGATGCTTCTAAAACCATCAGATCTTGTCAGAACTCACTCACCGTCACCAGAACAGCATGAGGAAACTGCCTCAATGATTCAGTTACTACCAGGTCCCTCCCATGACACGTGGGGATTATGGGAATTATAATTCAAAATGAGATTTGGGTGGGGACACAGTCAAACCTTATCATTCCACCCCTGGCCCATCCCAAATCTCATGTCCTCACATTTCAAAACACTATTATGTCTTCCCAACAGTCTCCCCAAATTGTAACTCATTCCAATATTAATCCAAAAGTCCAAATCCAAAGTCTCATCTGATACAAGGCAAGCCCCTTCTGCCTACCAGCCTGTAAAATCTAAAGCAAGTTAGTTACTTATTAGATACAATGGAGGTACAGGCACTGGGTAAATATACCCATTAAAAATGGGAGAAAATGGCCGAAACAAATGGGCTACAGGTCCCATGGAAGTTCAAAATCCATTGAGGCAGTAATTAAATCTTAACTCTCTGAAATAATCTCCTTGGACTGCATGTCTCACATCCAGGTCAAGCTGATGCAAGAGATGGTCTCCCACGACCTGTGGCTTTGCAGGGTACAACCCTTTTCCTAGCTGTTTTTCATGGGCTGGCACTGATTGCAGCTTCTCCAGATGCACGGTGCAAGCTGTTGGTGGAGCTACAATTCTTGGTTCTGGGGGATGGTGGCCCTCTTCTCACAGCTACATTATGCAGTACTCCAGGGGGAGCTCTGTGTGGGGACTCCACTCCACATTTCCCTTCTGCACTGCCCTAATAGAGGTTCTCCATGAGGGCTCCACCCCTGCATCAAATTTCTGCCTGAACATCCAGGTGTTTCCATACATCCTCTGAAATCTAGGTGGAGGTTCCTAAACCTCAGTTCTTGACTTCTGTGCACCTATAGGCTCAACACCACATGGAAGCTGCCAACACCACATGGAAGTTTGGGGCTTACACCCTATGAAACCACGGGCTGAGCTGTACCTTGGTCCATTTTAGCCATGGTTGAAGTGGCTAGGATGTAGGACTCCAGGTCCCTAGGCTGCACACAGCAGGGGTACCATTTTTTCCTTCTAGCCCCCTGAGAAGGGCTGATTGGAGGGGCTGCTGTGAAGGTCTCTGACATGTCTTGGAGATAGTTTCTTCATTTTCTTGGTGAATAACATTCAGCTACTCATTACTGATGTAAATTTTTGCAGCAGGCTTAAATTTCTTCCCAGAAAATGGGTTTTTCTTTTCTATTGCATTGTCAGGCTGTAAATTCTTCAAACTTTTATGCTCTGCTTCCTCTTGAATGCATAACTGCTTAGAAATTTCTTCCCCCAGATACCCTAAATCATCTCTCTTAAGTTCAAAGTTCCAAAGATCTCTAGGGCAAGGGTAAAATGCTGCCAGTCTCTTTGATAACACATTGCAAGAGTCACCTTTGCTCCAGTTCCCAACAAGTTCCTCATCTCCATCTGAGGCCATCGCAGCTTGGACTTCATTGTCCATATCACTATCAGCATTTTGGTCAAAACCATTCGACAAGTCTCTAGGAAGTTCCAAACTTTCCCATATCTTCCTGTCTTCTGAGCCCTCCAAGTCTCTAGGAAGTTTCAAAGTTTTCCACATTTTCCTGTCTTCTTCTGATCCCTCCAAACTGTTCCAACCTCTGCCTGTTACCCAGTTCCAAAGTCACTTCCACATTTTCGGATGTCTTTACAGCAGCACCCCTCTGCCCTATACCAAGTTACTGTATTATTTCGGTCTCACACTGCTCTGAAGGTATACCCAAGACCAAGTAACATATAAAGAAAAGAGGTTTAATTGACTCACAGTTCTGCATGGCTGGGAAGGCCTCAGTAAACTTGCAATCATGGTGCAAGACACCTCTTTACAGGGCGGCCTGAGAATAAGTGCCAGCAGAGGAAATGCCAGACGTTTATAAAACCATCAGATCTCTTGAGAACTCACTATCACGAGAACACCATGAGGGAAACTGCCCCCATGATTCGATTACCCTCCACTGGTTCCCTCCCACGACATGTGGAGGTTATGGGAATTACAGTTCAAGATGAGATTTGAATGGGGACATAGCCAAACCATGTCACCATCTGTCCTGAATCGGTGCTGGGGCCTACCTAGCTAGACCTTTTTCAAGAAAAGATAGCTCCATTGATTTCAGCTATTGGTTTTCAGATTATAAAATAGAGCATAAATCTCTTCCCACATTGTCCCATTTTTCTTTTGAAATGGTTACCCCATATATGCCACAGACAGCCACTCTCTTCCCTGTCCCTGGACACTATATGGCTGTAAAAAATGTTTACTGTCTGTCATGTTGCCATGTCCCTTCCTTCTCACTGCCTATCCAAATTCAGTCCATCATTCTAATTATCTAGAGGTTTTTTATTTTTATTTTTACAAATAATGAATTAGAATATGTCTATTTTTCTGGAACTTTGTTTTTCATACTCAGCAGTTTATCATGAAAACTTATTCATCTAGCTCATTCGTTTAACTAGCTGCACGATATCATACAGTATTAATGCGCCATGATTTCAGCCCACCGTTCTTGATCCATCTCTTTCACAGAGTCTCCTTCGAACCCTGTGGCCCACATGGGCTTTCACAGCTGACATCTCTTACTTACACACAGGCTGGAACAATGTTTTATGTTAGGCTCTAATTTGTATGTTTGTATGAAATAGTAATCCCTTGAAACTTGGAAGTGTAACTTAATTTTTTTTACCCTCATGGTATCTAGGACAATAAGTATAAGGTTATTAAATACATTAATTCCCTTGGCTGCAAAACTACATTAAGCATATTTGTCTTCCCAATGTCTAATACAGTGCCTGGCATGCAGGGAGTGCTCAATTCATATGTATCCAGATGAATGAATGTAGGAATGAATGACTCAATTAAACTTGATACTCCTATTTGGAGAAATATTTTAATCTTCTAAAATGGCAATATCTGAATTAAAATGTGGCACCTTTTAATCTCCTTTCTCTTTCCTCTCTCTCTGCTAGGGCTATTCTTACAGAAGAGAAAATTGCATGTGTATGATGTTTTGACAGGGGTTTCTATTAATAGACCCTAAAGAAAAAATGAAAGCAAAGTGAAAATCCTATAAATGATTTTTTTTGGAAGGTTGGGAAACTACTTTAAAGCTAAAAACAATCTTGCAAATTAATTCTCAGGTGATGGCAGCAAGGAAGACATTATCTCAGAGTTCACAACTAACCCTGGAGCAGGAGGGAGGCAGTGACAGAGGCCACACTTTAAGAATACTAGAAAAGATTTTATAACAAATTAGGCTCCAGATGAAACTGCTCCTGATGTTACAGGCCATCATTATGCACAGCTATGGAATGCTGGTATGCATTAATAATAAAGATCAGCATCGCCTTCTAGGGAAAAATAGAGTCTTCCTTTAATTAACTTAAATTTTTTATCAAATTGATTGAAAAGCTCTTATCCTTTTCAATTTTTTTTTCTACTTTCAAGTTTTTTTATGCATGAGCCCAGAGCAGATTCATCCTTAACAGTTGGTGTTTTGTAAATGGCCTACTTGCTTTGTGGTTCAGAAACAGCCAGTGGAGCAACAAGGCAGAAGCGATGTAGGGAATGGAGTGGGAAAAGGGAAGAAAACCTATGCAGTCCATTGCAAGAAAAGAAAATGTTATTTCCTCACAAGCAAGCTAGGGTCACAGCGTTTCCTTACACTAAGGCTTGCAGTTATGTTTTAGCAGATGACGTGGCTACTATGAACTCTACATCTATTCATCTTAAATCAGGAGGACTGTGGTGGACATCCCTTGGAAGACCATTTCTACCTACTCTTTGTGTGCATGAGTATACATATACATGTTGATTTATTTTCTAAGTGTAGCTGCTTGCATGTAGGCCACCTCTTTCAGCAGAGGCCTTAAAGTCCATGGCAATTCATCTGTCAGGGGACATTTAAGGAGAGTCCTCATGAACCCATAGGTGTTGGAGTCACTTGCATTTGAGCTGGAGTTGAAACCATGAAGGTAAATAAAATCATCTAGAGGGAACAACAAGATGATAAAATATTCAATGTGTCTGCATTTATCTTTATTTTTCTATGAATCTGGGATAAGCTTTACTTGATATATTTTATTTCATATCATGTACTAATACTTGTGGTTCTCTAATGAGATTAAATTATTTGTATACTTCTGGGTTACAAATAAAAATTATGCTCATTTTAGTAATATTGGTGGTTAAAATGCTTAAAGTCATTATAATTGAACAATAGGCAATAATAATTTGGGGAGGCGATAGCTCAAGGGTAAAAATGGTGGCCCCCTAAATAGTCATTCACCTCATCTACTTGCTCTGGTGTTAAATACAGTTTCAGGTGGGGCCCTGGTTGTAAAACTCTTTGAGTTATGAGCACCACTGGAAATGTGATAAAGGATATAGACCTTCTCCTCATAAAAATCATATATGCATAAGACCGGGCGCGGTGGCTTACACCTATAATCCCAGCACTTTTGGAGGCCGAGGCAGGTGGATCACGAGGTCAGGAGATGGAGACCATCCTGGCTAACACAGTGAAACCCCGTCTCTACTAAAAATACAAAAAATTAGCCGGACTTGGTGGTGGGTGCCTGTAGTCCCAGCTACTTGGGAAGCTGAGGCAGGAGAATGGTATGAACCCAGGAGATGGAGCTTGCAGTGAGCCGAGATCGCACCACTGCACTCCAGCCTGGACAACAGTGTGAGACTCTGTTTCAAAAAAAAAAATCATATTTACATATACATGTAACATTTTACATATTGTTTAGAGGGCTCATTAAATTCCTAAATTCCATCCGTAGATTCCAAGTTAGGAAGTGCGATCATCTTTAGCAAGTTTCAAAAGATGATTTTTCCATCCTTCCTAACATGTGGACTGAGTCCACAAATGCATCATTGACAGTAAAAGTTAGAAGAGCCCAGTTCCATCCCTTGAGTCCCAAATCCATGAGTCTTTGCTATGCCAGAAACAACATTATATGTTGACCAGTGATATAGATCATCAAACATGTTATGGAAAACATTATCCCAGGCATGGTGATGCTGCCTAACTTGTCTCAAAATCCACTTCACCATGGTAACAGGCCACCTGTTTCAGTGTGATGAAAAACGTGATAAGACTAATGAGTTAATGAATATAAATATCTCTTTTTTCTCTCTCTCTTTCTACACACACACACACACACACACACACACACACACACACACACCAAATATATTCTAAAGCAGAATATATCGTGAAGACATCGTGAAGCCGTATAGGACAGAGGCACCATGAAGGTGAGTTGAAGGGGATGAAATGGGAATCACCACCTTGGATAGTTCAAATTCTTGGTCATGTCAGGAATCTCTGTAATCACTCCAGAAATATCTATTTCTGTTTACTATCTTGGTAGCTAAAGGCAGCTTTAATGCCTTCCGCTTTCCTCTTCCTACCATAATAAACTTCACTCCAAAGATCAAGGACCCAATATACAAATGTTGCTAGTTTCTAAGTATGCCTATTTTAACTATGCTTTCTGAAACTGGGTAGTAACCCCAGCATGAAGCCATGGTCCTACTGAGCTCACTATGAGAGGAACACAAGCCAAAACTCCATTGATCTCCTAACCTCAATAAGCACCCATACTGATGGTGGTGTTTTGGGTCTCTGTAATTAGTATCAGCTCAGTGCCCAGCAGCCCCTGAAGAGTCTGGTTATTTACCCCTTGTTGGTGGACTTCACCCCGGTAAAGAGTTTCAGGTACCTCCGGAGAATGCTAGGAGAAAGGATTATGCTATGCATTTTTGGTAGTGTAGTTACATCTTTCCTAAAGAGGACTTAATTCCCTTGTCCCCTGCCATTATGCAGTTTTACACTGGGCCTGTGAACCATCTGAGGATTTTGTGGAAGTGCCATGTCTCTTAAGTTGGTGATTCATTCATACTTCTTTTCATCAGACATGGAGATTTTCTACTTACAAGCATAAAGTAAGACAGTAGAGTGATGCACAACCATTTAATTTACAAGAATGCCTTGATCAATCAGCCAATGCCAAAGATCTCTGAGGGTCGAATCCTTTTGATTACTACGATGGCTCTGCTGTCCCTTTTGGTCACCGCATACATCTTGTCTCTGGTGATTAAGTACTTTCACTTAACCCCTGCAACCTTAAGTTTCCATCATCTTTGTTGAATTCTAGGAACCCTGTTTGTCACTCTTGTTTTTGCCTGCAGGGAATAGCCACTAGAGAGCTCTTTAAGGATGCTGTCATTCTGCTCACAAATGTATTTCTCAAAGCTTTCATGAAGAAAAGCTTCTCTAGCCTCTTTTGGAGGACATAGGGGATTAGCAAGGAGGTCTTACAGAATAAATGTACTGGTATTTCAATTTCATTCAGTCCACATATAGTTCCATATTTCAACCATCCAAGCAAGCAAACTGTTAAATATGGTCACTCTGTTTAGTGCAACCATATCTATAAATTGACTTGATCTGACATTATTTTTTAAATTCATATGCAACCTCCCTAGAATCCATTTCTACACATATATCCCAGGGTATTTCAATATAAATTGGAAAATCATGCAATTTTTTTGTTCTCCGAGGGTCTGACAACACTTGTCTGGTTGTAGGTCCAGAAGCAATGAAAGGAGATTGAGTTAGACGCTGAAGAGTTTAGTAGTCCCCTTCAAGAAAGCTACCAGGAAGGAGCCAGCTATAGGTTTTTCAAGGAAGGGGAGAATGATCTCCTGAGGAAAGACTGCTTATATTGGAAAGAAAAATTGGCAGACTTTAGACATTCACGGACCTCACCTTCGTTGGAACCTATCCATATGACCCTATCTTAAGTTTCAGGGTCTCATTCCTTCCCAATTCGTGTCCAAGGTTCATATGATTTTGCATGACTGTGAAATCCATATCAAACATAATTAAGTTACCCACAGAAATAGACTTTCAGTCAGTTTTCATAAATGTAGACTCCGTGGGTCTTCAAATTCTCTACTACAATTAGAAATAGTCAACCAAATCCCATCATACTTACTTTAAATGAAATGTGCAAAGGCAGCACATACTTGATAACCCAAATCTCATGCAGAAATCTCTTAAGAGAATTCCTAAGTGGCTACAAGAGGCTGTGGGTTGGGGGGTTAGGGGCATGTTAGTCAAATAATGCAAAATTTCAGTTAGGAGGAATAAGTTTAAAGGATCTATTGTACATTATGACACCCACCATGGTGAGTGTAGTTAATAACAGTACTTTGTATTCTTGAAAATTGCTAGGAGGATAGATTTTAAATGTTCTCACTACAGACACAAAAGGTAAGTATGTGCGGTAATGTGTATGTTAATTTGCTTGATTTAGCCATATCACAATGTGCATATCTATATATACCATGCTGTATGCCATAGATGCATACAATTTTTATTTATCAATTAAAAATATCTATTGCAATGCAAAATAATTAAAAAATAAAATAATCTTACATCTTTGGGGTTTAGAAAGCCTCAACTTAACTGAAAATGAAAAAAAGAAACAAAATATCTTTTTTTTTTTTTTTTTTTTTTTTTTTTTTTTTTGAGACGGAGTCTCGCTCTGTCGCCCAGGCTGGAGTGCAGTGGCGCTATCTTGGCTCACTGCAAGCTCCACCTCCCGGGTTTACGCCATTCTCCTGCCTCAGCCTCCCGAGTAGCTGGGACTACAGGCGTCCGCCACCTCGCCCGGCTAATTTTTTTTTTTTGTATTTTTAGTAGAGACGGGGTTTCATTGTGTTAGCCAGGATGGTCTCGATCTCCTGACCTCGTGATCCGCCCGTCTCGGCCTCCCAAAGTGCTGGGATTACAGGCTTGAGCCACCGCGCCCGGCCATAGAAACAAAATATCTTAAGACCCAACTCTAATACAGGTCTACACAGGGAAAAGGATCTTGGGAAATCTTGCTTGCATTTTAAAGATAGTTAATGGGCAGTTAGGATTAATTAGCACTGTCTACTGTATGACTCCAGAGCTTAGGGTAGAGTTGATTTATAGATTAAAAAAAAGTAAAATCAAAAAAGCCCACTAACTTGCATCATCCCCTCTCAATCACAGCACAATTTATTGAACAGCTACTTTGTGTCCAGCACTTCGTTGCATGTTGGGAAGATAAAGAGAAATGCAAGCCAGTCTCTGTTGTAGTTCTTGTCTTTTTCTCATTTTTTGGACAATTTATTTCATTACTGTTTTTCAAAGCTAAAAGCAGATCTACTACACCCTTGTCCGAAAATCTCTACTCATGTTGAGTCTAGTCTTCATGCATATACCAGATGCATATACCAGACAGAGGAGTAAAAGTTCCCATCATGTATTCAACTCATACTGTAGGATCTTAAACCCATATTTAAAATCTCTGTGCTTTTATTTTATCTAAAAGTTTTTGATTTTGTCCTTTCACTGTATTTCTCTATATTAAGTCATTATTTCTAACACATTTTCCAATGGAACATCTGCCCTTGGGGAAAGAGTTCACTTCAGTCCTACTTCCCCACCATACATCACTGGAGCAAAATCTAAGACAGGAATAGAAAAAGCATGGAGACATTAAAGGCTTAGGTTTGTGAATCATATAATATTGTCTGTCATTTTGAAAGATCCCGTTATGACACCGAAATAGAAATACCATGATTAGGTTATCAGAATTTCACTCATTTTAGTCTGTTATTAAAGAGGACAAAGAAAAGTATGCGTGTCAGGGTTGCATCAAATTGTAAATGTTCTTCAAGGGTAAATCAATATTATAGGGTGACCATTCTGCAGGAAAAGTAGAGATATGTAAATATGAATGTTATTTTTTGTCAAATAAACATTTAAAGCTCCTTTTCCTGAGGCTGTGATCTCTTAGAAAATGCTTTCTGTCTAGCCATTTACTAAGTCACTACCCTAGGACTGTCCTCATTGTGGTTTGCTCCCATTCTTGTTGCCTCTAGTGGCACCTGTTCAGGCTCTTTAATGTAGAAAGCCCTACAGAATGTACCCAAGCAAGATTAAAGGTCTCCCCTGACATGGAATGAAGAGGGAATTATACAGTTTGTAGGAGAAAAGATAATAAAGGAGTGAGTCTATAGACATACTTTGATGAATTATATAGAGGCAATTTTCTGACATTACTAGTGTAGGGCAGAAGACAATGCTTCTGATATATAGATGTAAATTCATCATCCAGACTCCATTAAAAGAACTACAAAAGATCTGTTGATTTCAGCATTGCTTACAAGAGCTATCAGGTAATAGTAGCAGGCCTCTTGCATGAAACTTGGACACTGCACTAGTTGAAGGCTCATTTGGATGAAATAGCCACTTTTCCAGGAATGTTGTAAATAGTAAGAAGCCATATGGAAAATTCAGCCACCTGGATCAATGACTGTAATACCAGACTAATGGTTTGGTATTGTGTGCTAAAATAAATATTTCACAAATATTGCCTTTGACCACTGAATTATCTTGTGTTATAGTGAAAGGCAATTATTATGTCTTAAACAAAGAAACAAACATTCATTGAAAATTTTCCTTTAAGAAATTATGGATCTGCCTCTCCTCCCCATACCCCATTCCAGAAAGGAAAATCCTAGAGCTTCTGCACAGCAAAAGAAATTACCATCAGAGTGAACAGGCAACCTACAGAATGGGAGAAAATTTTTGCAATCTACTCATCTGACAAAGGGCTAATATCCAGAACCTACAAAGAACTCAAACAAATTTATAAGAAAAAAAAACAACCCCATCAAAAAGTGGGCAAAGGATATGAACAGACATTTCTCAAAAGAAGACATGCATACAACCAACAGATACATGAAAAAATGCTCATCATCAATGGCCATCAGAGAAATGCAAATCAAAACCACAATGAGATACCATCTCACACCAGTTAGAATGGCAATCATTAAAAAGTCAGGAAACAACAGGTGCTGGAGAGGATGTGGAGAAACAGGAACACTTTTACACTGTTGGTGGGATTGCAAACTGCTTCAACCATTATGGAAAACAGTATGGCGATTCCTCAAAGATCTAGAACTATTAATACCATATGACCCAGCCATCCCATTACTGGGTATATACCCAAAGGATTATAAATCATGCTGCTATAAAGACACATGCACATGTATGTTTATTGTGGCACTATTCACAATAGCAAAGACTTGGAATCAACTCAAATGTCCATCAGTTACAGACTGGACTAAGAAAATGTGTCACATATACACCATGGAATACTATGCAGCCATAAAAAAGGATGAGTTCGTGTCCTTTGTAGGGACATGGATGCAGCTGGAAACCATCATTCTCAGCAAACTATTGCAAGAATAGAAAACCAAACACCACATGTTCTCACTCATAGGTGGGAATTGATCAATGAGATCATTTGGACTCGGGAAGGGGAACATCACACACCGGGGCCTATTATGGGGGGGGGGGCGGTGGGAGGGATTGCATTGGTAGTTATACCTGATGTAAATGATGAGTTGATGAGTGCTGACGAGTTGATGGGTGCAGCACACCAACATGGCACAAGTATACATATGTGACAAACCTGCACGTTGTGCACATGTACCCTAGAATTTAAAGTATAATAAAAAAAAAAGAAAGAAATTATATTTTACAAGTGTAATACAAAGAAGTATCTAACTATCAGAACAAATGTAATAATGCCTTCTTTATTTCATTCTCATTATCAGGAAAAAATGAGCATTATCTCTGTGACTTCCTAATATTTGTTGTATTTTATCTGCAACCTATAAAGCCACTATCTGCCATTATATATAATAATGAGAAGTCCTTCTATGCTCAGATGTTTGCTGTTTTACAGGAACTCAGTATCCTTTACCCACCTCCCATCCCTCTTCTCTGCCAATCTTTTTGATGCTTGTCCATTTTATAATAAGGGAGCCCCAGGAGTCCATGCAAGAGCATCAGATTTAATCACTTTATGCAAAGTCAACATAGAAGTCCAGATAGCAAATTGAAAACCCTGTATTTCTTAATTCAGTATCTTGCTAATTGACACATTTTGTAAACTAGAGCATGGGTGGTGGTAACTGTTCTTTTCTTAAAGTTCCCGAAGAATGAGAACATTATAAACTCCTTTGAAATGACAGAGTAATGCTCAGCATTCTTACCTCCAGCCTAAATCTGGGCCCCCTTTTTAAAATTTGTATGAGGGTGGTGAAGCTCTTTCATCCTTATCAGTGATGAAGGATCCCTCTGAGAGCTACAGAGAAATTATAAGCCCTTTGCTCAGAAAAACATCCATCTGAGTACACACACAAAATAAATACATTTGTGGACAGGTGTGGTGGCTCATGCCTGTAATCCCAAAACTTTGGGAGGCCAAGGTGGATGTATTACCTCAGATCAGAAGTTCAAGACCAGTCTGGTCAATGTAGTGAAACCCTATCTCTACTAAAAATACAAAAATTAGCTGGTTGTGGTGGCACACGCCTGTAGTCCCAGCTACCCGGGAGGCTGAGGCAGGACAACTACTTGAACCTGGTTGCAGTGAGCCAAGATCATGCCACTGCACTCCAGCCTGGGTGACAGAGTGAGACTTCATCTCAATATATAAATAAATAAATAAGTAAATAAATAAATTTGCATACAATGTCAGGGAATATACAGAGTCGCTGGTGCCCACCCATTAACTCCCCATCCCTTGTCTGTAGAAAAAGTACTGTGGAAAGTTCTGATCTTTGAATTACAGCATACTTTTCAAAAAGATACATATTTATGTAGAAATTAATAATAAAACCTGTTACAAGTAATACAGTAAAACAAGTGAGAAATGGCTTTGAAATCAACAAAAGTCAAGATGAAGATTTTTAATGAAGGAGAACTTAAAACCTAAGCAATAATAAAGCTCTAACATTGTTTGAGTCCTAGTTATTTCTCATCTGAATGATAACTCTGCCTTTGGAATAACCACTGTTTATTATTTTTGAAACAGGTGTCGGGATAATTTTTAATAAAATAGTGTCATTCTCAGCCTCAATATCTTTAGCCTCCCTTTTGCACATGACAGCAGAACATGAACAAACTCTCACACAGGGTCCTGCCTTCCCTTGCAGAATTGTACATTGTCACTCCCTAAAGTGCATTGTGCACTTCCAAGTAATTTCAGAATATTTGAAATTCACCAACGCTGACAAATTCTCTCACATTTCTGTTGATATTTTTAAATGTCACCCATTTATCCTGTAATGTTTCCTTGTCTTCCTCCACTGACTGACGGGTACATATCCACCCAGAATAACTTCCTCTAGCAACTCTTTTATTGCTACTTTCCACATACTCTCAGTTTCCTTAATATTGAACACTTGTAGCTTTGTTTCTTATTCTCCAGATTTTTAATCATTCAACACATCAATGAAGACTTTTGATTATGCATCTTTATCACACAAACACATACAACTAAAACACACATGTATTCCTTTGTCAAAGCATTTTGTTTAATTAAAAGATTCTACAAGAAAATAAATGTTAAAGGATTCATGAAAATAAATCAGGCAGTCATCAGGGAAATGCGAATCAAAACCACAATGTGATACCACTTCATATCCATTAGGATGACAATAATAAAAAAGGTAACTGCAAGTACTGTCAAAGATATAGAGAAATTGGACCTCATCCTTTGCTGGTAGAAATGTAAAGTGATGAGGCCACTTGGAATATAATCTGGCAGTTCTTCAAAGGATAAGCATACAGTTATCATTCCTAAGTACACACATAAGAGAATTGAAACCATATGTCCATGTGAAAAGCCTTATACATGAATGTTTATAGCCATATTATTAGTAATAGCCAAAAAGTGGGAAAAAGTCCAAATGATCATCAACTGATGAATGAATAAGTCCAAAGTAGTATTTTCAATAGAATATTATTTAGCAATAAAAAGGAATAAAGTGCAGATGCATGTTACAATGTGAATAAAACTTAAAAATATGCGAAGTAGAAGATGCTGGTCACAAAAGACCATATACAAGATGAGTTCATTTATGTGAAATGTCGAGTATAAGCAAATCTAAAGAAATAGAAAGTCGATAGAGGCAGAAAGTTGTTTAAAGGTTACCTAGGTCTGTACCGGGGATGGAGGTAGGGTTAAGGAAAATGGACAGCAGCTGCAAATGAGTAGAAAATTTCTCTTTGGTCTGAAAATGTTCTAAAATTGAGTGTGGTGATGGTTGCTTAACTCTGAATATACTGAAAATATTACACATTGAATGGGTGAATTACATGATATATGAGTAAAAAATTATATTAAAAATAAATTAAGATTTCTATTATATCAATAGATCAGGTACCCCTGGAGTGTATATACCACAATCTTCAACTTTTACATTTAGTAACTGCTTCTTTATGTGATTCTTCTTCAGAGTATAAGATCCCAGAGCACAGCAATTTTATCTCACACTTTAAATTCTTTAGATTTAGCGTATCTAGCAATGTAAATACTTAATGAGTATAAAATGAATTTATTGACTGATTAATTAACCAAAGAGCTAACCTTTTTCCTGCTCTAGAATTTGGCAAAATCTAAATTGCAGCTTATTTTCTAACATTGTGTTAAAAGATACGTTACACAAAATTTACCATTTTAATCATTTTTAAGTACACAGTTCGATGGCATGAAGTGCATGCATGAAACTGAATCTCTGAACCCACTAAGCAATAAATTCTTATTACTTTTCCCCTTAGTTCCTAGCTACCACCCTTCTGCTTTCTCTTTCTGACTTTACTCCAAATACTTCATTTGGTGCTATCATCCACATTTGTCCCTGTCTGACTGGCTTATTTAACTTTTCCCAATGTCTTCGAGGTTCATCTACATTGTAGTATGTGTCAGAATTTCCTTCTTTTTTATTGCTGTGTAATATTCCACTTTATCTAACTACCACATTTTGCTTATCAATTCATCTTTTGACAGACACTTGGGTTGCTTCTACTTTTGGCTATTGTTAATAATGCTGCTATGAACATGGTGGTACAAATATATCATAGAGTCCCCTATTTTAATACTTTGGGTTATGGGGTGAAAATTCTGGATCATGTGGTAATTTTAATTTTAATTTTTTGAGGAACCACCATACTGCTTCCATCCCAGTTAGTTTTCATTCCCAACAGCATTGCATAAGGGTTGCAACTTCTCCATATTCTCATAAACTCTTGTTATTTTATGTGTTTTTTATGATAGCAATCCTACTGGGTGTGAAGTAGGATCTTATAGTTTTGATTTGCATTCCCCCATGATTAGTGATTTTTGAGCATCTTTTTGTATCTTCACTGGCTGTTTATGTATCTTTGGAGAAACAACTAATCAAGTCCTTTGTCCACAAAATAGATCCACAGCCTAATTTAGCTCCTAAGAGCTAAATTATAAAAGACTCAGAAGAAAACATAGGGGGAAAACTTCATGTCTTTAGATTTAACAATGAGATCTTGGCTATGACATCAAAAGTACAGGCAACCAAAGAAAAAAATAGACAGATTGAACTTCATGAAAACTTTTTAAAATTGTACATCAAAAGACAATATCAACAGAGTAAACAGGCAACTCACAGAATGGGAGATAATATTTGCAGTTCATACATCAGAAAATAGATTAACATCCAGAATATATGGAGAACTTCTGAAACTCAAAAATAAATTTTGTTTTAACTGTCAGAGCTAAGGATAACTATCAGAATATTTTAATATCATTCCTCACAGTAGCTATACTGAATTTTTTTTTTAACTGTATTCTCTCAACTCTTACTGGGAAGCCTGAACTTATGTGTGGGTGGAATCTAAATTCTGAAGGCCAGAAGTATTGAAGGCATAACTAGAAGAAGAAGCTGTATTTCCTTTGAGGTTTTTTTTTCATTTTTCATTTTCTCTCTAGTATTACAAATTAGAAGATGAAGAAAACAGCTCTCTGTACTTATGTGTGTGCATTTAGAATTAGAGCAGGCTAGATAGTGAGCTTTTAAAGCAAATTAGTAAGAAGAGAAGCAGGGAGGTCCAAATACAATCTACTCAAAGTGGAGAGCAATTGTAAAGGGGCTGGGAGTGGACTGTAATATTGATTTCTAATACTTACTCTTTTCGTTATTACACACAGTAACGAAAACTATCAAATTATAACCAGAGGCCATTTTGTGGGAAAGGGCAAGAGAAGAGAACAGCCACAGATGGAAATTGCCATCCAATTTTTGTAGCACAGTAGTGATGGGGACAAAAGGTCAGCAAAGGGGAAGGTAAATAATGTAGGAACAATGCTGAATTTGGGTTCTGATTCAGGCAAGAGGAACTCAGGCCTGCATGCCTACTTTTTGATCTTACCATGGCTGGACTTTCAGAAAGATAGCCCTAGTCACACGCCTCCCCATCTCACCTTTTTCATCTGTCTCGACCCTCCCATATGACTTCTGCTAGACAGCACCTAGCAAAATGCCTCTCCTACACAAGCAACAGTTACTTATCTACTAAGGTAAGGAACGTCAACATTGTATTATCTATTGAGTTAATTATTAAACAAGGGTGGAAGGGAAATTAATGAAGCAATGGAAAACCTGAAACTTAGAGTAATAATTTCCTTCCCCTCTGACAAGGGGTAACAGGATGTTAGGACTTAGCAAATCAGGTGTGTCCACACTTTGATCTTTATCTTGTAGATTCTTTTACGTTATGAATCCTAGAACAGTGGCAAGTGGTAGCTTCTACAAAGAGAAATTTACTGCCAATGAAATTAAATGTGTGGTTATAATATCCAACAACCAGAATTTCAGAATTATTATGTATGTTCTTTTCTTTCCTATATATAAGAAATAAAGCTTACATATTTATATAATATTCACAATGTTTTAATGTTTTAGTATTTAAACTAGATTTCCACTCAAATGAGTTAAAGATTCAAAAATTTCTATTTTGTCTCTTCATTTTTGAGTATTATTCATAACCAAAATAAACATGAAACACAATAGGCATCCTATTTTTTGTTTGTTTGGTTTTTTTTTTTTTTTTTGAGACAGAGTCTTGCTCTGTCACCCAGGCTGGAGTGCAGTGGTGTGATCTCGGCTCACTGCAACCTCCACCTCCCTGGTTCAAGGAATTCCCCTGCCTCATCCTCCTGAGTAGCTGGGATTGCAGGTGCATGCCATCAGGCCCGACTAATTTATTATTATTTTTAGTAGAGATAGGATTTCACCATGTTGGCCAGACTGGTCTCGAACTCCTGACCTCAGGCAATCTGCCTGCCTCAGCCTCCCAAAGTGCTGGGATTATAGGCGTGAGCCACCGCAGCAGGCCAACACCCTATTTTTTAACATAACTACAGTGTTGACATTCCTGATGATTATTTTATAACAAAAAAACTGAAAGCCACGCTAGTGTAAAATATGTGACCTCTTTTTATTTTTTTCCCCTACTAAGAAGCATCAAAGACGATGCAAGTTTACTTTTGGAAGAAGAATCTTTTTGCCACCAAGATGGTATTAATTTCCTGTTCAAAAGGCGCTATATCGTCAATGTGACACTTTAGTAAGCCCCCAAAGTGACTGGGAAATGCCGACTTCACAATCAGTGTCAATGTATTTCATGTCATCTCGATACCTCTTAGTCATTTTGCTTCAGAAGTGCATGAAGAGGGTCAATATATTTCATTAGTTTGTTTCATCTAAAGGAGAGTACAACATGAGAACTTTGATTATATTATAAGAATTGCCTTAATGTGGCACCGATTCCCTGATTGTGCTATACCAGACATTCAAGGGCTGGAGGGCAACGAAATTATCTTTCACCCAAACATTCATCTAGCCACCACCAGCAAAATGTGCTGCAAATGAAAGAAGAAAATAAGATCCAACTCAATTTACATAGTGGAGATGAGATTATGCTCTCATAAATGCATTATAAAACAGGATCATGGAGATTAACTTTGAAGAATGCCAGTGAATAGTAACAATTCTTTTTCACTGTCTAATTGTAGCAGTAAAAATATTTATGACCCTAAAATTTAATAGTTATTTTCATAGTACTGCCACATAATTAACTGCAATAGAATGTTTATGCATTCTTTCTCAGTGAATTTTATAGCTTCATAACTATCAAACAAATATGAAGTGACTGCATTAGTCCCATCTAATTCTTCCTTTAAAATTATTCAATGGTTCTTTCATCCAACAATCCTTGTTGTTTACATTTTCCTCTGACCTCATTCTAGATGAAGAGGCTACCATCCATCTCCTCGTGAAGTGGATCTTGTAGAGTAGCTATTCACTTTGACTTTTATTGTAAGATTTGGTATATATTTCCTAGTATTTTGCTTTGTTTCATTGTTTAAGTATCTGTACCATTTCAGAGAACAGAATAAAGTGAGGGTCTGAAGAATTATCAGTAAAGCGTGATCCTTTCCTAAGTCAATTTCTGAATGTAGAATTCCTTTTTGCTTAGACTGTGTTCTGTTATTGCACTCTTGCATGTTCATTTGCCATCTACTCACCTGCAGATAGAGTTATTCACAGTAAACATCCAGGATGTACTTTCTTGTTTCTGACATACACTCCTTTCAAATCTTGTATGAGGTTGGCCATGGCTTCTTGGAGAAATCCAGATGCCCCTGCCCTTATGCCATGTGCTGATTTTTGTGGCTGAGACTTGAATCTTCTTTTTCCAAAAGACTTGTCTGGGGTTTGCCATGTTAGCACTTCCTGTTTTATATCATCATGCTAGAGAGTACCTAGCCAGAACTTCTGGCCAAACCACTGTTCAGTATCTCTTCCAAAGTCTATAGGTATTCAGGAGACAGAAGTCAGATATACTTTTACTGAAATCACATTTTTCTTAATATGTTCATTCCATTTCTTAAGAAAAAGACTGACATAAAATACATTCTATTTTTTCTTTAAAAAACAAGCAATGTTATTGACCTTTAATGAGTATTGTTTCTCCAAAATTCTAAAAGAAACTCCATAAATGCAGCTTATCTTGCACTTAATGTACTAGTATCATAAAATACAATTTTAAAAAGCCACATGTCATTATGGTCTTTTATGTTTCTTAGGCATTTTCATTTCACAAACAAAATCAGCCTTTTTGCCAAGCAAAAGAGAATTAGGGAGAATGAAATTTTATGTAGTAATATTTTACTCCTATTCATAAATATTTTTTGGATTTTAAAGCCTGTTATAAAAAAGTCATCAGTAGTTCTGCTAATAACTATTATCTTTATTTTATCACAGAGTATAAAGATAGATATTGTTCACTAATGGTTATAAGTGATCATAACCAAAGTAACTTTTAACACAAAATTCTAGTAAAAATGTCTGTTAGGTAATGCTATACTTTAGATATTTATTCCCTCCAAATCTCATGTTGAAATTTAATTCCCAAAGTTGGAAGCGGGGCCTAATTGGAGGTATGTGAGTCATGGAGCTGGATCTCTCAGGGATAGATTGATTAATGCCCTTTCTTGTTGGAGGTGAGTACATTCTCCCTCTATTAGTTCTCTAAGTGCTCTCTAGAGAGCTGTTTGTTGAAAGGAGTCTGGCACCTAACCCCATCTCTCTTGCTTCCTCTCTTACCACATGATCTCTGCACAGTCAGCTCCACTTTACCTTCTGCCATGAGTGGAAGCAGCCTGAGGCCCTGACCAGAAATCAAGCAGAGGCTAGTGCCATGTATTTTGTACAGCCTGCAGAACTGTAAGCCAAATAAACCTCTTTTAAAAAATATATTACCCAGATTCAGGTATTCCTTGATAGCAACAAAAAAAAAATAGACGACAACACTCCACAAGTAAAGAACTACAAGAGTAATACAGAAAAATATGGTGTCTATCTTAAACAGATACGAAGAGAGTATGCACATACTCTTGTATGCACAATGCTTAGCAGTATGTTAGAGACATTGTCAGTTCAAATGTCTTTGCTAGTAACAAAATGCCCAACTAAAAGTCCTGTAAAGACAAAGTTTATTTTTCACACATAACAAGAAATCTGGAGATAAGTGAAATGAATGTGGAATTGTGACTCAAAGATAACTTTGTTCCTCTTTTCACATAGCCACCCTTATCATGCTATCTGCAACCTTGTCACATCAAGGATGCAAGGTAGTTCCAAGCATTTCATTTACACACATCTTTCAAAGAAATAAGATCATCATGGATTTCCTCATGCACACCATTTCCTTTAGCCTTGAAAACAATGCTTCCCAGAACTTCCCTGGAAGACATTCTTTTTACTGGGACTTGTTCACATAGCTAACTCCTGCCCCACAGGAATCTAGAGAGGAGTAGCAAGAATTTTCTGCTTCTATAATGAGACAAAGGAAATAAAATGGGTAGGGGATGGCCGTTGGGTAGACAACCAACAATGTATTCAACAACATGAAAGTTTATGCTCAGTAAATCCTTAAATCTAAGAATAAAAACATAACTGTTAGTTTGTTAAATTTGGAGGGAGATCCTCTATAAAGATAGAGCAAACAAAATAATTATATTCTTAATTTAAGAAAGATTGAATTTAGGGCAAGAATCATGGGACAAATGAAAGCACTTTAAAATATTGAGCTTGTATTTACATTGGAATACTGTGCCAACTTTAAAAATAATGAGACAAATCTATAGATTCTTTTAGGGAATCATCTCTAAAATGTGTGTCTATGATGATACACACATACACATTACTGAAAACTGTGTAATGTCTGAGAGTATTAAAAATGTATAAACTCACATATAACTACATACACATTTATGCTTGCAAATGCATTGAAAGTTTTAAAAACATATATTCAAGAAACTTATGACAGTTTCTGGGAATCTGGATGCCTGGTGAGTAAGGAGAAAAACAGACTTATTTTCCAATGAATATCCTTTTGTATCTTCTAAATTTTTTGCCACAGGAATAGTTTAACTATTTTTATTTCTCATAATATATTTATGTATAAATGTGTGCCTATATATCAATAAATATCATAAACAGATGTAACTTTTTTATTTTAAAGGAGGGTAGTAAGAAAAAGAGAAAAGATGTATGGCACTAATAAGAAGGAAACTGTTAAAACTTCTAACTGTGTAAGATTAGAACAGGATCCAACCCAGACTATGAAAAAATCTAAGTGATGAAAACACAACATTGCTCACATGCTATTTGATAGAGAATAATTGGTCTAAAGTAGATTAATGATAGATTTTCTTATTGATATCTTTAAGAAGATGTTGATTTCTGTCTGTATATGCAAGTCCAGTTTATTATAATAAATACCTGTCTAGAAGAAACAGAAAGTGTAAAGAGGTCCTTTTATGATTTTATGCAGTGCTACTTTCTCCATCTCACCAGATAGAAAATAATGACAATGGTACTAATGATGATAATCAGAAATATTCTTTGTGGTGATGCAGTATTCCTCAATTTTGTAACCATAGATAAGTTTTTAGGATTAAATAACAATTACAAGTTTAAATTGAGAGGGTACAAATTTGGATTACTGAACTACACCACAAGGAAAATAACTTTCTTCATTCTTATGACTAGCATTAAGGGAAGCAATAATATGGCTGTGAAATAGCTAATCAAACTTATGGATACATTTCTGGCTTACTTTTTCTCTTTTCCTTTCCTTTGCTATCCTCTCCTTTCATTTCTTTTAAATGATTAAAGCAGGAGGTAATTTTAAACAAACTTTTTTGAAACTGATCATGGACAGCAATTTTTGCCACTTGCAGGTCTTTATATTCTAGAAGCTAATCTAGTTATAAACTTGCCATATCTAAATAATATTGTCAATACAGACAATAACACTCAGCAAATATATTTTAAACTCTCAGAAATTCAGTCACAAGATCGGTTACAACTTTTGCTATCAAGGGAACTTCCCAGGCATATTACAGTTTGAAGATTCTGCCAAGAAATCTGAGCTCTGTTCAAAGTTCTAGCTGTCATTTCATGAAATAATCCTGGAATTTTAACAGTTTAAACAAAAAGCCTTCTAACATCTTCCTTTCCCACTGGGAATGCACTTCCAAAAGCCTCAGAATCTGATAAAACATTCTCTGGGACTTCATTAAATTTTATTTCAAACATATTATATGTTTAAATGTATAAACATGTTTTCCATGCGACCAATATTTTATATAACAGAAATATACGTAATGATAGCTGCAAATAACAATGAAATGAGCGTATAAAATGGTCATATGATTTTATTTTTAAAACTGCCACGTGAATGCCTGATTATTCAGTTACATTTTTCCCTCATTCCTCACTCTAATTCTGTTTGTTATTGTTACTAAAACTTATTTTCTATTTAGTTACTCTGTAATCAGTACTATTTTAAATCTTGGGGAAAAAATCTACAGTTTCTGTGACTTTGCAAAAGTAATTTAGTTGACTCAGGACCTGACCTCCAAACTAGAGCAATGTGATTAAACTGAAGCAGAGTACCAATCATCTGAAATTCCCTTATAATCCTCCACAGAGGCCAGGTTTGCTGGTGCCCACATTTGCGTATGGGCCAAGTTTGGGGTGAGTTCTTTGCTGCTTGATGAATGCGAAGGATTGTTCAGTTGATCAAGCAAGTCAATGAACACAATGTGCTTGTTACACTAGGATCTTCCATCTAAGTCAATGGGGTTGTGTCTCCAACTAAAGGAAGGATGGGAACCCTCTTCTTGGAAAGACTTAAAAGTTGATACATTTTTTAGAGAAAAGTAGATGTATTATTTATTCATAAGGCTAAACTTATGATGAATGAGAGTAATTAATATGTTCCCCAGTTAGAATGGGTGGCTGAAAGAATTAGCTGAGGGGTTAAAAGAAAAGTTTATCTGTGTTTAGTATCTCAAGAAACAAGGTTACCTGTAGTAAATTAAGTGTTTTAGTGTCTCAGTATTACTTGCTAGCTAAAGCATTTGGCACTAACTTTAGCATAACAAGTAGGAAGAAAATCCTTAATATTTATATTGCATAAGGCTTATTGTAGGGTTCATAGAATTCCTTTTGTAAAATGGCTTGTACAGCATATGATATATTTAGAACACCAAATGAATTAAATGCCTCCAGATGAAGGTTGCTGCTGAGCATGACAGTGAATGAGCCACAGTGCAGATTCACTGATGATCTTAATTTTAAGAGTCAGTAGCAGGCCCAGCCTACTCTGAATAGATACTACCTACAACAAACCCTCTCGGGCCCATCACTAGCATGTCAGATCACTTTTGTGACGGCATTTCGAACTCTGGAAAAGAAAGACACTGTGGAAATTCAAGGTCAGGTCTTATTGTAGTTGTTGTTACTGTAAAAACCTAATCAGCCAGAATAGATTACTTTAACTGAATTTTTAGTTTAAGAGTCATCCAAAATGCCCTTTATAAAAACATCTGTAGTTTAAACATGACTTATATGTATTAATCCTGTTTCCCGTCATAGACATTGTAAGCAAAAGCAAAGTTTTTAAATGGCTCATCATTTTGTAAAAGCTCTTTTTTTTTCTTTTTGTTATTTTGAAAGATATAACATTAAATGAAGAAAGGAAATTGGAATAAAAACAAGATAAGCACTTTTCCCAATTTTGTCATTAGCTTGCTCTGTGATCTTGAGCTTTTCCTGTGTTGTGACTCAGTTCCCTTCTCTCTATAACTAAGAAAGTTACACTTGTCCTACCCACTTTCCAAAGCTGTCAAGAGGTCCACCTTTGCAAAGAAACATGCATACACTTTGGTTAGCATAGAACATTATAGAAATATTAAAGATTCTGTGGTTAGACAAAGCAGACTGAGGTAAATATATACCAACCCTAGATTATACCCTACGGGGGTGGGTTTCTGTTTGATTCATTTTCAGTAGTTCTTTGCTACAGCATTAAATTATTAATAAGTTGCAGCTGTTGCCTGAAAAGATAATTTGAAATCGTAACTGCCAATAATCAATGATTTAACCTAGGTTCTAGTTTTTAAAAGTTTCTCTTGGCTGCCATGTAGTGAATATCTTTTATGTTCTGAATATCATGCTACACAAACCTTTTGTAATTCCTATCCACAGTAGGAGATTAGAAAGAATCCTGATTTCTTGCTTCTTATCAACAATGTAGAACTTTCTTCTGGTTCTTTCCTTGTACAAGGTTAGCAGTGTGAACCTTTGAAAGGCCATTATGAACCTCCAGTTAACCTTCCAGGACCTGTCCTAGCCTTTCAATTTTAAGCTATTTAGTAAACAATAAAACAAGATTAATTTATTTTAATAATAAAGAACTTCATTGAGAACCTGCTTATGGTTAGACACTTTGTCAATTGCTGAAGACAAAAATGAAGCTCACATCACTTGTGAGGCTGCCTTTCTCCATGAGGAAATAGAATGAGTAAGTAAATAAATACAATACAGTGAGCTAACAGCTATAGCAGAATTATGAATACTGTACTAGGAGACCATGCACAAGGAAGAGAAAAAGTCAGTGTTAGGGAAATTCTTCCTAAACAAGAATATATTTGGTGAATGAAATAACATTTGTTAGTTGGAGAAAGGGGTGTCATATCTAGGACCAATTTCCATGTGGATAGAAGCATAGACGTGAAAATGTGAGTCTTTTCTTGACAATAATTGCAGTTCTGTTTTGTGAGAGCTGTGGGCAGTGGGACGAGGTACAAGATGAAAATGGGTATGGGCCATATTATGAAGGACCTTCTATGCTGTTCCCAGGAGTATGGCTTATGATGCTAAAAGCAATGGGAAAACATTCAAGATTCCAAGTAGGAGTATGATATGATCTATTTTAGACATTTATGTAATATATGGAATCGGTGGTAGAGTTAGGAAGATGAAGAAAAAGATCTACATTTTGAGACAAAAAAATGAGGCTCTTAAGCAGTTCTGAGACATTTTAGAGTAAAGGCATAGTGATCCTTTTGTTCTAAAGGAGAGAGGCAGGGAGAAATTCACGTGCCACAGGTTAGTGGTTTAAGTGGGTAATGAATGATAATGACATTAACAGTAATAATAAAGGCAAATATGGGTAAAAATACTTATTTGGGACTTAGTATCATGATGCTGTAAAACATTAAAGTGAAGATGTCCGGGAAGCAACTAGAAAACTGGATCTATAGCTCAAAAATAATAGATGATGTATCTTTATATTTCATCAGCAGCTGATATTACTGAAACGGATGGAAGATACTGAAATCACCCCAAAACATGCTCCCTTAACCTACAGAATTAATAGTTTCTCTAATATATCAACACTTACTTTCTTCTGCAGTCTTTTATAAAAATGGGTTTCATGACACTAGGTTATTGTTTTACAGGTATCAACTCTTGCTAAGGTAATCCTAAAATTTAAAGTATAAATCAAATCAGGGATGCTATTAATAAATATGCTTAAGAAAGAGGTGCAGACTGGGACTGTTCCTGACACACTGAAACATAGGATTATGCTAATTATTGTCCATCAATTTTTTATAACCTTTTATCATTCTAGAAGATCACATGCATGCCATCATTAACTTGGATAATAGGAACTCAATTTTGCTTATCTCTGCAAACTGCATTTCTTTCCAGATACATACTCCTCTTGTTCCTTTTTAATAGTATCTTTTTGGTTTTAATCCCAGAACTCTAGGACTTGAATTAGCATTTTGTAAATTGTGTCTTAATATTTGCAATTGGTAACTGTTTATTAATCTGATTGTGGTCTTTATCAAGATACTATTCCCTAATTAATGTGGAAAGTTAAATATATATGAAGTTAATTTAATTTAACACATATAAAGACACATATAAAGTAACACATATAACCATTATTGAGCATAACTGCTTTCAAATGATACCAAAAGCAAAGAGGACTTTAACTTAAAATTTTATGGCTGGACTTTCTGGACCTGCATATCAGATGCTTGAAATTTGCCACACTATGCTAACAATAAGTTAAAAATAAACAAACTTTAAAAATGTTCAACTCTTCTTAAATTCTTCAGAGAAGTAAGATCACAGGGAATATTGCTGCCTGTAAAAATTAGAAAGGCAGACAGGCAAGTAAAGAGAATTGTAATTTATTAGAGGAGAAATCCATGAACAGAAACCTCCATGGGAACATCTGTCTGGGTAGGAAAACCTAACTGTGATTGATGGATTTTTGGAAACTTAGTGTAAATAACTCTGAGGGTTAAGAATTAGGGGATGGACTCAATCATAGGGGGACCTTCACACAGTAAATATCAGAGAAAAATCCCCTTATGCTTCCAGCAGGAGGAGGGGAAAGGAACCACTTTGAAATATGCCAGAGCATCCTGATCTTCTAATCAAGGCCTGCCCTCCAAGAAAAACTACTATTAGAGTCTAAGCTGCTGTGTCTTTCTCAGAGACTATCCCACCTTGGGGAAGAAAAAAATCCAGTTCCAGCCTGCTACATTTTTCCATGTGGGGGAAGAAAGATACCCAATTTTAGGTCACTCTAGCCATTCTGCCCCCACCTAAAAGGGGATAAATCTTGATATTTACTAGTGAAATTCACAACCAGGGACATAAGCTCATCTAAAGGCTGAAACCAAATCATAGGACTACAATATACTTCCTTTTCCACACACCTTACTACTACATTAAAAAAGACATGTTTACTGCAGCTCCTTTGTTTCCTAAAACATCATGTTTGCTTCTCAACAAAAAATTGCAATGCAGACTAAAATGAAAAAGACACAGTTTAAAGAGATTGAACAAGCATCAGAACCAGGGTCAGATATGGAAGGAATATTAGCATTAACCAACCAGAAATTTAAACAAACAAAACTATGAGTAATGGGCTCAGGCTTTTTATTTAAAAAATAGACAACATGCAAGAACAGATGCATAATGTAAGCAGAGATATGAAGATTTTAAGAAATAATCAAAAAATCCGAAAGAAATGCAAGAGATCAAAGACATTGTGTCTCAGTTTTTTGTCGCTATAAATGAATACTTGGGGGGACTGGCAAATTTACAAAGAAAAGTCATATATTTCTTACAGTTCTGGGGGCTGGGAAGTCCAAGGTCAAATGAGGCACATTTGGTGAGGGCCTTCTGGCTGGTGGGGACACAATGCAGAGGGCTGATACGGCATCATGTGGTGAGGAGGCTGAGTGTGCTGGCTCAGGTTTCTCTTTCTACTCTTATAAAGCCACTAATACCACCCCGCCTCATGACCCCTCTAATCCTAATTACCTCCCCAAGGTCCCACTTAGTGAATACCATAGTCGTATTTCCCACCCGTTAATTCTATTACAATAGGGATTAAGTTTCGCCATGAGTTTTGGTGGAAACAAACATTTAAACAACAGCACACTGTGACAAACATAAAGAATCTCTTCAGTGGGCTCATTAGTAGACAGGACACAGTTGATGGAAGAATTTATGAGCTTGGGGATATAATAATAGAAATTTTCAAAACTAAAAAAAGATTGAAAAACTGGACTAGAAACTGTGAGACAGTTACAAAAAGTGTAATGTATGTGTAATAAGACTATCAGGAGAATAAATAGAGAAAAGAATAGAAGCAATATTTGAAGTAGTAATGACTGAGAATCAAAAACAAGTCTCAGGTATACGTTTTCTACAAGAAACCTATGCTAAATAATACACATATGCATTGAAAGTAAAGGATGAAGAAAGATATACCATGCTCAACTATTTAAAAGAAAAAAAGGCAAAGTGCAGTGGCTTATGCCTGTAATCTGAAAAAGTTGTCAGGCCAAGGCAGGAGGATTGCTTGAGGCCAAGTGTTCAAGACTAGCCTGGGCAAAATAGGGAGACCCCTATCTCAACAAGTACAACAACAGAATTAACTAGGCATGGTGGTGTACACCTGTAGTCCCAGCTTCTCCAGCGGCTGAGGTGGGAGTATTGCTTGAGACCAAAAGTTTGAGGCTTCAGTAAGCTATGATGGAACCGCTGTACTCCACACTGCGTGACAAAGTAAGGCTCTGTCCGTAAACAAACAAGCAAACAAAACAGAAAGAAAACAGGAATAGCTCTATTAATTTCAAACATACTAGAATTAAGAGTAAGGAAATTTATTAGGGATAAGTGGGGGTATTACATAATGATAAAAAGGTCAATATGGTAAGAAGGTATAACCATCCTTAATATTTATGCACTTAAAAACAGAGCATCAAAAATATAAAACAAAAACTGATAGAACTATAAGGAAAAAAAGTTAAACCTACTATTATAGTTGGAGACTTTAAACCTCCTCTATTCAAAATGGACACATCTAGAAAGCAGAACATTATTAATAGTAAAGACATAATTAGAGTCAACACTACCATCAGTCAACTAGATATAATGGTCATTTATGCACTGTTACATCCAATAGCAGCAGATCACATGTACTTCTCAAGCTTGCACTGAGCATTCATCAACATAGGCCACATTCTGGGCAATGAAACACACCTTAACAATTTTAAAGAATAAAAACCACACATTTTCTTATTTCAGACCACAATGAAATTAAGCTAGAAATCAGAAGTAGAAAGACAGCTAGAAAAATCCTCAAATATTTTGAGAGTAAACAACACATTTCTAAATATCACATGGGTCAATGAAGAAATTGTAAGGCATATTAAAATATTTTTTAAATTTTTCTATAAAAATTAAATTCATAGAAACAGAGAGGAGAAGGGTGGTTACCAGGGGTTGGGGGTTGGAAAATGGGTAGATGTTGGTCAAAGAGGACAAACTTTGTTTATTAATATAAGTTGAATAAAAGAGATCAAGTATATGTCATAGTGACAATAGTTAATAATAATATATTGTATACTTACTAAGAGAGTAGATCTTAAGTATTCTCACCAGACTCACAAATATGAAAAATATAGCTATTTAAGGTGATGGACATATCAATTAGCTTGATTTTGGTAAACATTTTACCGTGTATACACATCAAAAAATGTTATGTTGTACACTCTGAACTTATACAATAATTTTCAATTATATGTTGCTAAGGTTTGCATATAGTTTGACCCTACCAAAAACGTAGGTTGGAATTTGATCCCCAGTGTGGTATGTTGGGAGATGGGGCCTAGTGGTAGATCAGGGAGGCAGATTCCTTATACATATATTAGTGCCCTTTTCTAGGAGCGAGTTGTCATTCTCATGGGACTGAATAAGTTACCAGAAAGTGCATTGCTATAAAAGTGAGTTTGGCTGCCTCTCTCATCTGCCATGTGATCTCTTTGCACATGCCCACTCCCTTTCCACTTTCTGCTATGAGTTGAAGCAGCAAGAGGCCCTCATCAAATACAGATGCCCAATCTTGAAATCTGAACCATCAGAATTGTGAGCCAAATACGTATATTTTATTTATAAATTACCCGGTCTCTGGTGTACTGTTATAGCAATGGAAAAAAGATGACATATGTCAATAAAGCTGAGAAAATTTTTAAAAATATTTTGAACGAAATGAAAATGAAAATGCAACTTATCAACATTTGTGGGATGCAGTGAAATCTGTGCTTAGAGATTTATGGCATTGAATGCTTTTATCATAAAATAAGAAAGATCTTACTTAGATCAACACTCCAAGTTTCTACCTTAGGAAATTAAAAAAAGAAGAGTAATTAAATCCAAAGTAAGCAGCAGAAAGGAAATAATAAAAATTAAACCAAAAATCAATGAAACAACAGAAAATCAATAAAACCAAAAGCTGTTTGTTTGAGTAGATCAATAAAATTTATAAACTTTTAGCCATGATAACTGCGGGATTGAAGCATAAGAGAGAGAAAACACAAATTACTAGTATCAGAAATAAAAGATAGGTCATTATTACAGATCTCATGGACATGGAAAGGATAATAAAGGAATACTATAAACAAATCTAATTTTGCAAATTTAGAATTTCATAAATTTGAAAAACTAGATGAAATAAACCAATTCTTTGAAAAATACAATATTCAAAATTCATACAAAAAGAAACAATCTGAATAAATCAATATCTATTAAAAAATTTATTAAACATTAATAAACTTCCAAAACAGAAAGCATTGGGTTCAGATAAGTTTACTGGTACATTCCATTGTATATTTCAGAATAAAATTTTACCAATTCTCTACAATTTCTTCAAGAAGATAGAAGAAGATAGAATGCTTCCTAAATCACTCTATGAATTCAACATTACCTAATATCAAAACCAGCCAAAGACATTTTAAGAAAAGAAAATAACAGGCTAATATCTCTCATAAACATAGATTCAAAAATCCTCAGTAAAATGTAAGCAAATTATATCTAACAAAGTATAAAAGGAGTTATACCCACAACCAGATACGATTTTTCCAGGTATGCAAGGCTGGTTTGTTACTAGAAAATCAATTATTATAATTAATTATATGAAAAAGCTAAAAATAAAAAAGAAGCACATGATTATATAAATAGATAAAGGAAAAGCATTAGGAAGAAATAAAATTGTTTGCAGATGACATTATTTTCTATGTAGAAAGTCTGGAAGAATCTATTAAAAAAACACATGAAACTAATAGGCAATTATAGCAAGGCTGCAAAATACAATGTTCATACTCCAAAAGTCAATTGCTTCTTTTGTTTGTTTGTTTGTTTGTTTTGAGACAGTGTCTCACTCTGCCGCCCAGGCTGGGGTGCAGTGGCGTGAACTCGACTCACTGCAACCTCCACCTCCTGGGTTCACGCTCTTCTGCCTCAGCCTCCTGACTAGCTGGGACTACAGTCGCCTGCCACCATGCCCGGCTGATTTGTATTTTTAGTAGAGACCGGGTTTCACCGTGTTAGCCAGGATGGTCTCGATCTCCTGACCTCGTGATCCGCCCGCCTCGGCCTCCCAAAGTGCTGCGATTACAGGCGTGAGCCACCGCCTCCCACCGGCAATTGCTTTTTTATAAATCAGCAATAAACAAATGGAACTTGAAATTAAAACAATATTATTTACATTACTATCCCTAAAATTAAATATTTAGGTATAAATCTAACAAGATATGTATACAATATTTATGAGAGATAATACAAAACTGATGAAAGCTGTCCAAGAAAAACTAAATAAATGGAGAGAGAGTCCATGTTTACCGATAGTTATAGCAAATATTGTCAAGATAACATTTTTTCCAAACTAGGTCTATAGATTCAACCTAATTGCCACCAGAATCTCTTCAAGTAATTTTCTGAATATCAACAAAGCGATCTCAAAGTTCACATGGAAAGGCAATAAATAAATACATAAATAAATAAAACAGTATAGCCAACTCAACAGTGAAGGAGAATAAAGTTGGATTACTGACCCTACCTGACTTCAAGACTTAGTATAAATCTTTATTAATCAAGACGGTGAAGTGTAGGTGAAACAACAGACAAATAGATCAATGGAATGAAACAGAAAGCCCAGAAGTACATCCACATCAATATATTCAACTAATCATTGATCCCATGGACATGGAAATGATAATTGACAAAGGAACAAAAGCAATACAATAGTCCTTTCAACAAATGGTAGGTCAATTGAACATCCAAATGAAAAAAACAAAAGGTGCGGGGGCAAACCCACACCTCCACACCCTTCACAATAATTCGCTCATAATGGATCATAAAACTAAAGTAAAATGCAAAACTATAGAACTCCTAAAGGAAAGTATAGGAGAAAGTCAAGGTGATGTTGGGTTGGGGAATGATTTTTTAGATACAACATTAAAGCCATGACACAAGAAAGAAAATTGATAGGCTGAACTTAGTAAAAATTAAAAACTTCTGCTCTGTGAAATAAGTGAAGAGAATGAGAAGAAAAGGCAAAGACTGGGATAAAATACTTACAAAATATATGTATAGTAAAGGACAGTTGTCCAAAATATACAAAGAATTCTTAAAATTCAACAGTAAGAAAGCAAACAATCAAATTTAAAAATGGGAAAAGACCCAAACAAAAATTTTTCTCCTATTCTGTAGGTTGCCTGTTCACTCTGATGATAGTTTCTTTTGCTGTGCAGAAGCTCTTTAGTTTAATTAGATCCCTTCTGTCAATTTTGGCTATTGTTACCATTGCTTTTGGTGTTTTAGTCATGAAGTCTTTGCCCATGCTTACGTCCTGAATGGTATTGCCTAGATTTTCTTCTAGAGTTTTTGTAGTTTTAGGTCTTACATTTAAGTCTTTAATACAACTTGAGTGAATTATTGTATAAGGTGTAAGGAAGGGGCCCAGTTTCAGTTTTCTGCATATGGCTAGTCAGTTTTCTCAACACCATTTATTAAATAGGAAATCCTTTCCCCATTGCTTGTTTTTGTCAGGTTTGTTGAAGATCAGATGGTTGTAGATGTGTGGTGTTATTTCTGAGGTCTCTGTTCTGTTCCATTGGTCTATATATCTGTTTTGGTACCAGTACTATGCTGTTATCCAGAATCTACAAGGAACTTTAACAAATTGACCAGAAAAAAAACAAACAACCCCATCAAAAAGTGGGCAAAGGATATGAACAGACACTTCTCAAAAGAAGACATTTATGCGGCCAACAACCGTATGAAAAAAAAAAGAAAGCTCAGCATCACTGGTCATTAGAGAAATGCAAACCAAAACCACAATGAGATACCATCGCATGCCAGTTAGAATGGCAATCATTAAAAAGTCAGGAAATAACAGGTACTGGAGAGGATGTGGAGAAATAGGAATTCTTTTACACTGTTGGTGGGAGTGTAAATTAGTTCACCATTGTGGAAGACAGTGTAGTGATTCCTCAAGGATTTAGAACCAGAAATACTATTTGACCCAGCAATCCCATTACTGGGTATATACCCAAAAGGCTATAAATCATTCTACTATAAAGACACATGCACATGTATGTTTGTTGCAGCACTGTTCACAATAGCAGATTGGGAACCAACCCAAATGCCCATCAATGATAGACTGGATAAAGAAAATGTGGCACATATATACCATGGAATACTATGCAGCCATAAAAATGAGTTCATGTCCTTTGCAGGAACATGGATGAAGCTGGAAACCATCATTCTCAGCAAACTAACACAGGAACAGAAAAACAAACACTGCATGTTCTCACTCATAAGTGGGAGTTGAACAATGAGAACACATGGACACAGGGAGGGGATCATCACACACTGGGGCCTGTCGGGGGTGGGGAGGCTGGGGGAGGGATAGCATTAGGAGAAATACATGTATCCCAGAACTTAAAGTATAATAATAAAAAAATGTGGTAAAAAATAAAGTGAAAAAATACCTGAACAGACATCTCACCCAAGATACACAGATGGCAAGTAAGGATATGAAAAGATGTTCAGTACCACAGGCCATTATGAAATAGAAAATTTAAATAAAAATGAGACATTACTACTCACCTTTTAGAATGGCCCAAATTCAAAATACTGCAATTTGAGAGTAATGTTAGCAAGATACCCAACTAGAAGCCCTTAGTTCTGGTCTTCTCACACCAGAAAAACAGTCAAAACAATAAACAACTACATTTTGATTAAAATAACCAAAGGAGAGCACTTTGAGTACCTCAAAGGAGTAGTAGAAACCCTGCAAAGCACAGAAACCCAGGATGGCCACAGAGAACAGAAGTAAACACCTGGCCTCCACCACACCATTTCCCATCCAGGAGCAGCTAGAACACGGAGGGACTTCCCCATGTGGGAAAATGTCCTCACAGGCAGTAAGCCCGGTTGAGTCCACACAGCTGTGCTTCCCTGAGAATAGGAGCTGACACTATACCTCACCCACTGTAGTCAACACAGCTATGCCTTCTTGGAACTTGAACTACTGCTAGAGGGTGCCCTGCTCCAGGGGTGAGTGGCTGCAGCACCCTCCCATTCCAGTGCTCAACCACCCCTGCCTGGTGGACCACCATCAATTAGCCAAAATTCTGCTACATCTTCTTCCATGGGGCCAAGTTACAGTGGAGCCACCACATCTACCTTTCCCAGTTACAGCTGTGCCCTGCCCCTCGGGGCCAGGGCTGAAGCATGCAATGCCTCCTGGGAAAATAGTGCCCTGGCAGAGCCACTCCATCTACCTAGGCAATAGTATTGCCTAGGTTTTCTTCTAGGGTTTTTAGTTCTGGTCTTCTCACCTCAGAAAGACAGTCAAAACAATAAACAACTACATTTTGATTAAAGTAACCAAAGGAGAGCCCTTGAGTACATCAAAGGAGTAGCAGAAACCCTGCAAAGCACACAAACCAATGGTGGCCACAGAGAATAGAAGTAAACACCTGGTCGCACCCTGCCCCTTGTGGCTGAGCTGAAGTGGCAACCTGCCTCCTCGGAAAACAGTACCTTGGACACCCAGAGCAGTCATGCTCCTTCAGTGTGTGAGTTGAATCTGTACCCTGCCTCCTGGCAAATGGTGCCTTGGCCATCTAGAGCAGCCATGCTCCCCCGCACTTTAGCTGAAGCGGTGTCTTGCATCTTAGGGAAAAACTGGCTTGGCCACCCAGAACAGTCATATCTCCTGGGTTTGAGCTGAATCAGCACATCACCTCCTGGTTAATTAGTGCCTTGGCTAAGCCAAGCAGCTGTGCATCCTAGGGATGGTCAGATGTAATAATCTCTAACCTAGGGAAACAGCATTGGCAGAGTTGAGACACTCTGCCACACAGGCCAAACAACCTTAGTACTCTGCTTTTCTAGAACTGGACTAACTCCCTAGTGTCTGAACTACTGTGATACCTCCCTTCTAGAGACTGGAGTAATCACTGTGCTGTTCCTTATCCTCTAGGTCGCAAGAGACAGCTATAGTCCACCATTCTAGGATCCTTGTTGCCACTCTACCTGGCCTCATAGAGTCTGGGATATCGATGTATTCTACCATCCCAGGGTTCAGAGTCACCATGACATGATGCCTCATTGCCAGAGATTGAGTTGCCACTGTGCCCTATTGACTCTGGTTGCCAAATTACAGCTGTACCCTGCCCCCTGGGCCCAAACCTCCAGAACATTCTTTTTTCTCCAAAACTTGGACAATGCTATAACCCATTCTCCTGCCTCTCATGATTAGAGTCACAGCTACTACCTGGTTTTCTAGACCCAAGCTGCTAAGGGGTACCTCAGAGTCACAGATACCCAAATTCTGTGGGCAATCTACATCCACTTGTTACTCATAGTTATCCTGAACTCCAAGACTCAGGTGCCACAGTTGGTTTACAAGACTCTGAGTCTTGGTTCCTGGCTCCATGCCACTCTAGTACCTGAACTCTAAAACCCAGAGCTACTACAGCTGCTTATGGCAGTGTCAGACCAAACACCAGAGGGATGCCTTTGGCTAAGTCTCCTTATAGGGAGGGAAATTGAGAATAAGAAGACCTCAAACATCTTTGCCATCTGGGACCCTAAAAACCTATGCTGCTGCTGCCACAAACTCATACAGCCCAGGCCACAGAGGCATTCACAGTTATCACTGACATTGATCACAGCTGAAGATGCTGCATAGTAGCTATTCTTCTGCATCTACTTGGAACAAGAGCCACCACGCTTTTCCCCGTTGGCACATGAAGACCCAACTGCAGGTTAAAGCCCTTCTGTACAGAGCTACTCAGTAAAGTTTGGAAGAAGTAATTTTTTTCATGAGATGCACATAAATCATTGCAGAGACAGGACAACTATGAAAAAGCAAGAGATTATGACACCATCAGAGGAACACAATGATTCTCCAAAGAGATAAGGGAGTTTACAAATTGCCTGAAAAGAAATTCAGAATAATGATCTTAAGATAACTCAATGAGATACAAGAAAATACAAATACACAGTTCAAGAAAATCAGGAAAAATTTCATTATCTGAATGACAAATTTAACAAAGAGATATTATTATAAAGAAACAAACAAAACACTTGGAGCTGCAAAATTCAATGAATGAAACAAAAATACAACAGCAGACTAGATTAAACAGAAGACAGAATCTCTGAACTTGAAGATAGGTCTTTTGAAATTATCCCATCCTTCATCTTGGTAACTGCAGCACTTATCAAAGTATATTATATATTCAAGAAATGTTTATTGAATTGAATAAACTAAGAAACCAACAAATAAAGAAATTACCCAGTTGAAAAGAAAAAAAGGAAAAAAGAATGCAAAAGAGCAAAGAGAGCTGCAAGACTTATAGGACACCATTAAACAATCAACTTTTTGCATTAGGGAAATTTCAAAAGAATTAGGCACGAAGATAAAGACAGAAAGCTGATTTAATAAAATAATTCCTGAAAACTACCCAAGGCTTGAAAGTGAAATGGACATCCAACTACATGAAGTACAGAAGTCCCCAAACATATTCAACAAAAAACGATCATCACCAAGGCACATTATTATTAAGTTGTCAAAAGTAAAGATAAAAAGAAAATGTTTAAAGCAGCAAGTGAAAAGTATCAATCATATATAAGGGAATTTCTGTTAGACTATCAGTAAATTTTGCAACAGAAACCCCTACAGTCTGCAACAGAAGCCCCTACAGTCTAGGAGAGAATGGGATAATATTTTTAAAAAGGCAAAATAAAAATCAAAAACAACAACTGCTGTATAAGAAAACAAATACACATACAAAGCTGTTCTTCAGAAATGTAGAAGAAATAAAGTTTTTCTCAGACAAGCAAAAGAAAATTTGTCACCACTATACTCGTATTACACAAGATGCTTAAGGAAATTATTTAAGTCAAAAGAAAAAGATGACAATTACTAACATAAAAACATATGAAAGTATAAAATTTACAAGTCAAGATAAATATATAGTCAAATTTCAAATACCCCAATACTGTTAACGGTACTTTCATTCACATATATTTCTAGTATGAAGGTTAAAAGTCAAAACAGTCAAAAATAATGATAACTACATTAAGTCGTTAAGAAAACCATAATATAAAAAGATATATATAGGGACATCAAAAAATAAATTACAACAGGGAGGGTAAAAGTCTAGAGTTTTTGTATACAAATGAAGTAAAGTTGTTAGCAGCATAAAATAGTCTATTGTAACTATAAAGTATTTTATACAAACCTTATGGTAACACCAAAGCAAAAGAACTGTATTCAAGGAAAGAAGCAATCTAAACTGAGTACTAAAAAAACACCAGGTGAAAAAGATAAACAAGAGAGGGAGGATGAAACAAAGGATTTACAAAACAGCCAGAAAACGATTAACAAAATGGCAGTAGTAAGTCCTTACATATCAATAATAACCGAAAATAAATGAATTAAATTATCCATCCAAAAGAAATAGAGTGACTGAATGGGTTTAAAATGGACAATATCCAGTGATGCTCCCTATGAGAGACCCACTTTAGCCCTAAGGACACACATAGGCTGAAAATAAAGGGATGGAAGAAGACATTTCATGCAAATAATAACCAAAATAAAGCAAGGATTGTTATACTTTTATCAGATAAAATATACATCAAGTGAAAACCTGTTACAGGAAACATAGAAGGTCATTATTTAATTATAAAGGGCTCAATTCATTAAGAAGACATAATAATTGTACCTATATACACACTCAAGATCAAAGCTCCTAAATAAATCTAAATAAATAAAAATAAATCTTAATGGGCATGAAGAGAGAAAGAGATAGAAACACAATAATAATAGGTGAGATCAGTACCTCATCCACAACAATGTACTCATCAATAAGAAAATTAATAAGGGAATAGTGGAATTGAATTGCACTAGAGATGAAATAGAAGTAAGAGATATATACAGAATGTCCATCCAACAGCAGCAGAATACACATTCTTCTTTGATGTACACATGCAACTCGCCCCAGGATAGATCATATAACCGGCCACAAAACAAGTCTTAACACATTTTTTAAAATCAAAATCATATCAAGTATTGTTTCTGATCACTATTATATGAAACTAGAAATCAATAAAAGGAAAGACTTTGGAAAATATGCAAATATACGGAAATTCAACATCATGTTTCTGAACATCCATTAGCTCAATAAAGCAATTAAAAGTAAAATTTAAAAATTTATAGAGATAATTAAAGATAAAAACACAACATACCAAAACCTGTGGGACACAGCATACTCAGGACTCAGAGAAAACTTTATAGCAATAAATGCCCACATCAAAAAAGAAAAATATCTCAAAAAATAAACCTAAAGTTTCACTTCAAAGAAGTATAAAACAAGAACAAAGTAATCCCAAAATTAAGAGAAGGAAAACATAATAATAAATATCAGAGCAGAAATAAATGAAATAAAGACTAAACTAATAGAAAAGATCAACATAACAAAGATTTGTTTTTTAAAAAAATAAAATCTACAACTATAAATCCTTTAGCCAAAGTAACTATAAAAGGAAAACTAAATGAAATCACAAGGAGACATAATAATATAACACAGAATTATGAAGACTAATACAAAAATATGAACACCAATATGCTAACAAATTGTAAAACCTGGACAAAATGAATAAATCCCTGGAAATATACAACCTATTAATATTAAATCATGAAAATAATTAGGAAACATGACCAGACTATTAATGAGTAATTAGATTGAATCAGTAATAAAAAGTCTTCCATTAAAGAAAGGCTGAGGGCCTGATGGCTTCCCTGCTGAATTCTATCAAACATTTTGAGAACAACTAATACCAATTCTTCTCAAACTACTCCAGGAAAATAAGGAGGAGAAAATTGTTCCAAACTCATCTTAGAAGCAAGCATTACCATGATACCTAGACAAGGACACAATAGCAACAACACTACAGGTTGATATCCCTGATTAACATAGATACAGAAATCCTTAAAAAAATACTAGCAAACTAAATTCAATAGCACATTTTAATAAATCATTCACTATGACAAAGTGGGATTCACACCAGGGATGCAAGGATGGTTCAACATACACAAATCAATAAACATTTACATGACATTAATGGGATTAAGGATATAAACCATATGATAATTTTTATAGATGCAGAAAAAGCATTTGACAAAATTCAACAACATTCATGATAAACTCTCAACAAATTAGGTATAGAATGAATGTATCTCACCACAATAAAGGCCGTGTATAACAAATTCATAGCTAATATTATACTGGACAGAGAAAAGTTGAAAGCTTTTTCTTTAAGGTTTGGAACTAGAGAAGGATGCCCATTTTCACCACTTCTAGACAATATTGTAGTGGAAGTCTTACCCAGATCAATTCAGCAAGCAAAAGAAATTAGATTTCTAATTACTCCATGAAAAAACAATAAATTCAAAAAAGTTGCAGGATATGAAATCAACATACACAAATCAGTAGTATTTCTATATGCTAATAGTAAACTACCTGAAAAATAAATCGGGAAAACAATCCCATTAGCAGTAGCTACAACAACAACAACAAAATAAGATACCTAAAAATAAATGTGACCAAGAAGGTGAAAGATCTCTACATTGAAAACTGTAAAACACTGATGAAAGAAATTGAAGAGAACACAAGTGATTGAAAGATATCCCATATTCATGGGTTGGTAGAGTTAGTATTGTTAGAATGTACATACTACCCATGCTATCCAAAGTGATCTACAGATTCAATGTATCATATCAAAATACCGACAACATTCTTCACAGAAATACAAAATACTAAAGGTACCAAATGCTGGTGAGGAACACACAGTTATTTCTGGTAAGAATTCAAAATGGTATCACTACTTTGAAAGACAAAGTTTTTGGAATGAATGAGTACATTACTTGGTAAGCAATAACATGAACAGAATCTGTAGTTCAGCAAGAGGCATTTAGCCTTTTACTTTTTTTTTTTTAGGCTTTTAAAAAAATTTTGTATTATACTTTAAGTTCAAGGGTACATGTGCACAATGTGCAGGTTTGTTACATATGTATACATGTGACATGTTGGTGTGCTGCACCCATTAAGTCGTCATTTACATTCGGTATATCTCCTAATGCTACCCCTCTCCTTCCCCTCCACCCCATGACAGACCCTGGTGTGTGATGTTCCCCTTCCTGTGTCCAAGTGTTCTCATTGTTCAGTTCCCACCTATGAGTGAGAACATGTGGTGTTTGGTTTTCTGTTCTTGCAATAGTTTGCTGAGAATAATGGTTTCCAGCTGCATCCACATCCCTACAAAGAACATGAACTCATCCTTTTTTATGGCTGCATAGTATTCCATGGTGTATATGTGCCACATTTTCTTAATTCAGTCTGTCATTGACAGACATTTAGGTTGGTTCCATGTCTTTTCTATTGTGAATAGTGCCGCAATAAACATATGTGTGCATATGTCTTTATAGCAGCATGATTTATAATCCTTTGGCTATATACCCAGTAATGGGATGGCTGGGTCAAATGGTATTTCTAGTTCTAGATCCTTGAGGAATCGCCACACTGTCTTCCACAATGGTTGAACTAGTTTACAGTTCTGACAACAGTGTAAAAGTGTTCCTATTTCTCCACACCCTTTCCAGCACCTGTTGTTTCCTGACTTTTTAATCATCGCCATTCTAACTGGTGTGAGATGGTATCTCATTGTGGTTTTGATTTCCATTTCTCTGATGGCGAGTGATGATGAGCATTTTTTCATGTGTCTGTTGGCTGCATAAATGTCTTCTTTTGAGAAGTTCATATCCTTCGCCTACTTTTTGATGTGTTTTTTTTTTCTTGTAAATTTGTTTGAGTTCTTTGTAGGTTCTGGATATTAGCACTTTGTCAGATGAGTAGATTGCAAAAATTTTCTCCCATTCTGTAGGTTGCCTGTTCACTCTGATGGTAGTTTCTTTTGTTGTGCAGAAGCTCTTTAGTTTAATTAGATCCCATTTGTCAATTTTGGCTCTTGTTACCAACTAAACGTACTCCTACCTTATGATCCAGCAATCGTCCTCTTTGGTATTTACTCAGATGAGTTGAAAACTCATGCTCACACAAAAACCGGCACACAGCTTTATCTATAGTTGCCAAAACTTGGAAGAAACAAGATGTTCTTTAGTAGGAGAATGGATAAACTGTGGTACATCTGACAGTAGATTGAGCTCTAAAAAGAAATTTGCTATCAAGCCATGAAAAGATATAAAGGAGTCTTAAATGTATATTGCTAAGTGAAATAATCCAAAACTGTATGATTCCAACTACTCTATGACATTCTAGAAAAGGTGAAATTACAGGGATAGTAATACGATTGTCAGTTCTCATGGATTGGTTAAAAAGAGAAAACATAGGCAGAAACTGGAGGATGTTTAGGGCAGTAAAATTATTCTGTATGATACTGCAGTGAATATATGTCATTACAAGGTTGTCCAAACCCACAGAATGTACAACATCAAGAGTAAACCCTAATGTATACTATGGACTCTGAGTGGTAGTGATATGTCATTGTAAGTTCATCAATTGTAATAAATGTACCACTGTGTTAAGGGATGTCAATAATGAAGAGGATTGTCATGTGTAGGTATGAGGGGCATATGGAAACTTCATACTTTCTGCTCAATTTTTCTGGGAACACAAACTTTCTTTTTAAAAATCAAATAAATAATCGAAAAGAAAAAATGCATTGCTGCTTCTTTGTATGTTTATCATGAATATCATTTTACTTTAAGAAATGCAAATACTTTTAAAAAAGGCTAAATACAGAGAAAAAAATTTTAAGCACAGATTCTTACATCTTGCTTCTGAGCTAAGATTCTAATAGGAATGGTACTTAAATGAGAAATAGATACCTAGTCATTTTCAAACTCTTCAAATTAGCACCTTTATCCAATTATAGGCCTGCAAGGTAATCTGTTCCAAAAAGAAACACAGTATAAATAGTCAACATGAGTTCAACAGACTAAAACATGTGTGTCCCAAATTGCTGGATTTAGGTCATTATAGTTTTCCAGGCAGCTAATTTTCCCCTTTGAAGTGCTCACAGAAGGTCAGAAACAGTTTAAGCATCAAAGCTTTATGAATTAAACAGTTTCCTCGTGAACAGAGGAAGGCGGCTTTGCCTGCAGAAACACTATTGTGAAGATCTCTGGCTAACCTTCAACTAGGATGCATTCCACAATGGGGAGATCAATAGCCCACAGTCACCCAGAACAGATTTCAAGACTTTTAATACAACTGACCCTTTACACATAAAATGCTCACATCTTTAACTCGGAATGCTGCTGATTCCAACTATTTCATTTCCGCTTACTGATTACTTGGAGGAAAACATGGTGGTAGAAGAGATGAAGATAAGTGTGAATGAAAACAAGCCCCAGGCAATTTTCTCAAATAACTACACATATACACTGCAAAATCCTATGAAGTCTATTACGTATATTCTTTTCCACACAGTTGGTTGACCACAATACATTCCTTTTCTCCCTCATGATAAATATGTTTTATCATAGCACAGAATGCCTCCAATGTGAACCTTGCTTCTGCTCCTTGCTAGACCTAGAGTATCCTGCAGTGTTCATTAAACACACCTGGTTGTGTCCATCTTATGAAAGAATGGATTGAAAGCCAATGTTTTAGTGTTTTACTTGGTTAAATATCTGTATCTCCTGTCAACTGGTGATATTTCATAGTGGAGTAAAAAATAAAACAATTTAAAGTGGATTAAGTATCTTCACGTGAATTTTATTTTATTTTATTTTTTGTTTCACATATAACTTGGAGTCCACAATTAATAACTTTCCTAGTTTCTGTTCTGGTTCTAAGCATTTTTTCTTGCTCTTCAGATTGCCACTTTGCCATTTTTTTCTTTCAATGAAATTCTTTCTTCTTGAATCAACCTTTTTTCTTAGACACATCTTGAAGACCTACCTCAGAAGGCAGTCGTCTGAGTGGAAAGGCCATGGGCTTTGGCTTGGGACACAGATGGTTTCTGTATGGGCTGTGTACTTTCTGGGCATTCATGGGTCTCAGTCTTCTGTGTCTAAAGTGGTGTGTTGTGAGGATTGTATCGTGTGAAAAGCATTATATTGTTCAATGGGCGTTATCTTTATTATTGTACAGTTAAACCTTATCAGATGCCTTAATCTACTTCTCCAAATCTCTAGTAAATGTTTCCCCAACTATAACTTGATTACCTCCACTGTTGCATTATCCCTGCATGCAGCTCAGATTATTAAAAAATATCATTTTGATAGAACTAAAATGTGCCTTCTACAAGCTTATGACAATTGTTCCCACGTTTTCTCTTTGAAGGACAGAAAAAAAGTCTATTTTTTTCATTTAGTGATATTTTGTAAGTATCAAATATATATATATAATATATGAAAGATGTGATAGATACTGCAGAGAGCTTCCATATACCCCACATGAGTTCCTCCTGTTGAACTAATAGACTAATATTGATATGTTAACTAAAGTTCATATTGTATTCAGATGATAAATATTTTTTTCCTGATGACATTTTCCTACCCCAGGAACCTATCCTGGAAAAAGATCACTGGGAAACCATATTAGGTACCACATCACATTTTGGCATCATGCCCCTCCTCAGTTTTCCCTGGGCTGTGATCATTTCTCAGACATTCCTTGTTTTGGATGACATTAACCACTTTGAGAAGTACTAGTCAAACATTTTATAGAATGACCGTCAGTATGGGTTTATCTGATAACTTTTTCACAGTTAGAGTGGAGTTATATGCTTTTGGGGAGGAAGACTAAAGAGGTAAGGTGACATTTTTATCATACCATATGAAAGATCCATGCTATCAACATGACTTATAATAGTTGATGTTGACTTTGGTCACGTGGCTGAGATTTTCCAAGTTTTTCTAAGGTAAATTACTTTTTCCTCTCTTTTGATGTGTACTCTTTGGAAAAAATGTTGGATGTGCAGCCCACAATTAAGGGATAGGAAGATACATACCACATACTTGAGGGGCCAATAGCTACAGAATTTATTTGGAATTTACTGCACTAGAGATTTGTCTCTTCATCCCCATTTATTTTTTTAATCATGTAAATGGCTGTGTCTTCCTTTGTTTTGATTCTGACCTCACTATATTTGGCAGCTATTTCTTTTACTCTGTGGCTTGTGGGAACTCCTTTCTAGTTACATTTACCATGAGTAATTCCTCTATGCTTTTATTTTTTCCAGTTGGCTTCAGAGAAGAGCATGGAATTAAAAATACCTTTAATTCATCATTCTTAACCATACATTCCTGCAATTTATTTTATGTTTAGTCACAGGTCCATCCCAGGAGGAACTATTATTGATGCTTGAAATATTTTTCTGAACTGCATACACACCTTATTTCAAAAACAACTTACAATTTGCATAACATTCTATACATCTTTTCTGTATAAGCAATATATCTGGGACAATTTTTGATACATGAATATATACATTAATCTCATGTCTAAATCATTTGCCTAACATTTCATTGTATTGATTTGACGTATCTTTTATTGTCAAGGCCTTTAGATAGCCTCCAAGATTTTTTCATTATAAACATGTAAACAAATCTTGTGTTTTTTAAAATCAAGATTAATTTATAGGTGGAGAAGGGTATACGTATTTTAATATTTGGTTGCTTGAAATAGAAGTGTACTGACACACCCACCATTAGTAAAAGTAAATATCAGTTACCTGACACTTCACCCATTACAGTGTGAAATTATTATAGGAATCATTATAGAAAATAATACATGCTGCTATTTTTTTAGCATTTGTATTATTACTAATTATGTTGTACATTCTTCTTACATGTTTTTGGCTACTTGTATTTTTTTCTGTTGTGAAATATCTATTTAGACTCTTGGCCATTTTACTTTTATATATCTTGACAGGAAACATTTATAGATTATTTTTCCTTCTCTTGTACATATTCATACATTTTGTTCTATAATAATTGAACTTTATTTGTGATCTTTTAACATTAAAATCTTTTTATTTTTTAGGATTTGTAATTGACCTATAATATGTGCATATTTGACAGTCTTCCCTGTTAAGTTTCTGGGTTTCACAAAATAATTAGAAAGTCTTTCTTCATTTTAGAATTATATAATGTTTTCTAAATTACTTATTAAGATTTATTCATCTCTTCTAGAATTTATTTTGTTATAAGGAACAAGCATGATGATTATTCTATTTATTGTTTTTACCTAATACTTTTACTAATTTTATTTTACCAGTAATTTCTACTATAAATTCCTGACTGAGGAGATTGACCTAAAATTTCTTGTCATTGGTCACTGAGCAGCTTTGCCCTTCACAGAATAGAACCACATTCATAAATCGTGGCATGCAAAATAACTTTATAACACAAAATATACAGTTCACACTGAAGTTAGGACATGTATGCATACATTTTTTCTGCATTAAAAAAATCACCAAATACTTATAATCCAAAGGCATAGAAAAATAAATAATAAAAATATTAGTAGAAAAAGAACTAATCTGCCTCTGTCCATGTTGGACTTAGTGCAAGCACACAAAAGATTATAGCCATAGGGAATTAAAGAATCATTTATGAGACAAATAAAATGGATACCATTCATAACCTAAAACTACAAATACACCTTCTTCTAAAATGTCCATGGGATACAATATCATCTGATTTTACTAATACATTACACTGCAGATAACTTCAATAAATTATAAAAGGTAAAAATGGTATAAGTCAATATTCAGATCACAATAAAACAAAAATTAAAATAAAAACAAAATTGGAAAAGGAAGTAAATCAATTGCAGAATGGGGGAAAATATTTGCAAACTATGATCTGACAGGGGACTGATATTAGGAATTTACAAGGAACTCAAACAACTCAACAACAACAAAAAATCCCTCAAATAACTTCACTGATATGTAAGCAAAAACCATGAATAGATATTTTTCAAAAGAAAACATACGAATGGCCAAAAAGCATATGAAAAAGTGCTCAACATAATTAATCATCAGAGAAGTGCAAATTAAAACCACATTAAAATATTATCCTACACCAGTCAAAAAGGCTATTACTAAAAAGTAAAAATCAACAGGTGTTGGCAAGGATACAGAGAAAAGGTAACACTTATATATTGTTGGTGGGAATCTGAGTTAGTACAACCTCTATCAAAGACAGTATAGAGATTACTCAAATAACTACAAATAGAGTTACCATTCCATTCAGCAATAAAATACCACTACTGGGTATCTACCCAAAGGAAAAGAAGTAATTATATCAAAAAGATATTTGTATTCTCATGTTCATCACAGTACTATTCACAACAGTAAAGGTTTGAAATCAATCAAAGTGTCTATCAACAGTTGAATGGATAAGGAAACTATGGTATATATGCACAACGGAATACTATTCAGGCATAAAAAAGAATAAAATCATATATTTTGCCACAACATGGATGGAATTGGGGGGGCATAAACTTAAGTGAAACAACTCAGAAACAGAAAGTCAAATGCTGCGTGTTATCATTTATAATTAGAAAGTAAATAAAGTGTACACATGGACATAGAGTGTGGAATAATAAGACACTGAAGACTTGAAAGGGTGTCAGGACATGGGGGCAAAAGGGAGAAGTTGCTTAATGGGTAGGGCCTACATTCAGGTGATTATTACACTTAAAGCCCAGATTTCACTGCCATGCAATATATCCATATTACAAAAATGGACTTCTACCTATTAAATTTACACAAATAAAAAATATTAAATTATCAAATTTTTTGATAAATTGGAAATAAAAATCAAAATTAAAGACTATTTGAAACCATAATAAAACACTAAAATATACAAATATATAGCAAATCCAAAAGCGCTCAGAAGAAATTTCATAATCATTGAAGTGTGCATTTCTAGACAAGGAAGCAAAGCAAACAAAGTATTAAGGAGGTGTTAGCCTCCTCCTGAACACTGCCAAGGTTCACGTTTCTGCAAGAGTCTAATTGGCCTAGCTTGGGTAAGATGCTCACCCACACAAGTGTCTCTTCCAGGTAAGATAATTTTCTATGATTGACTCAGTTCAATTTAAATGCCTACTACTCTGATTAGGATGCATGCATGAGCACTTTTATCTTCATTATCATTAGGCCCACAATGAAAAGGAAGAGCATATGTTTTGAAGAGAAAAAGAGATTCTGTCACCAGGAGTAAAAATACCACATAAGTAAAAGTAATACACGCTTTTAAAATTATATTCCCTTAGGTGCCTAGTATTAATATTAGCCCTCATAGAGTTAATTTTTGAGCACTTTTATGTCACAGAAACCCTGAGAACATATGTTCACATGCACAAACACTTTGTATCGCTCAGAATGGGTTAAAGTTATATCATAGTAATCTGTAAATTAAAAACCACAGTGGCCTCAAACAACAAGGGTTATTTCTCACACACAACACAAGTACATCACATGTTTATGTGTAGGTTAAGGTGTTTGTTCACGCCATCCTCATCAGGAAACAGGTTGGTATAGCACCTACTATTCAGAATCCAGCCAATAGCCAATAGAAAGAGAGCCAATAGAAAGAGAGAGCAGGAAACCACCAGCTGTTTAAGTTTTGTCCACAAATGACACATTTCACTTTCGCTTACATTTCTCTGGCCAAATCAAGTCACATGGCCACACTCAATCTCAAGAGGTTTGAGGATTGAAAATATGCTTCTATAATATGTCTAGCACAAACACAGAGTATTTCTAGGGCACTGGAACTATTCTACATGATACTATAATGGTGGATACAAGTCAATATACATTTGTCAAAAAAAAAATGTAGAATGTACACATCCAGGAGTGGACCCGAATATAAACTATAGACTTTGGGTGATAATAACTTGTAAAAAATAGGCTCATAGGTTATAATGAATGTATCACTTAGGTACAGGATGTTGACAGTGGGAGAGATTGTGCATGCGTGAGAGAAGATATATGGAAACCCTCTGTACTTTTTCCTCAGTTTGTAAACCTGAAATGGGTCTAAAAATAAAATCTATAAAGACTACAGTCAATAAAATTGTACTGTATTTGGGATTTTTCTTAAATAAGTAGATTTTAGCTGCTCTTATTGCAAAATGTATGTGAGATAATAGATATGTTCATCCATTTCACTATAGTAACCATTTTATAATCTGTATTTCATGACATCATGTCGTAGACCTCAAATAGACACGAAAAAAATTATTTTTAAAAATTAGAGAATAAAGTATATTTAAAAACATCAGAAAATATTTAGAAAATTAACAAAGACACAGTCTCGGTGAGGAACTAACAAAGATCTAACATTTATGTCAACAGAATCCAAGAAAGAGAGGGAAGCATACAGATGAAGAATATTAGAAGCAATAAAAACTTCCAAAATGTGATGAAAAACAAGAACTTACAGATTCAAGTAACCAAGTGAATCCTAAACAGGATAAGCCTAAGAAAGTATATGGCCAGACATATTATAATCAAATTTCACAAACCTAAAATAAGGAAAATACTTAAAAACAGCTAGAGAAAAATAACACCTTACCTATAGGAAACAACAATTCACACAAGGCAGATTACTCATCAGGACTCAGACCAGAAAAAAGTGGCACAAAATTTTTTCAACTTTAATAAAACCAAGACAGTTGATACATAATTTTAAACCTCTAAAACTATCCTTTAGAAATATGACTAAAATAAATATTTTCAAAGATTAAAAAAATATGAGGTAAACTAAAAGTATTTATCAGCAGCAGACTTTTTCTGAGAGAATAAATTAAACCAAATTTTTCTGGCAGAAAAAAATAATAAAGGAAAAATTGCAACATCAGTAATCAAGAAAAAAACAGTGGAAAAAAGATCAATGTATATATTAAGAAAGATTAAGGAAACACATGCCCATACACTGTCCACTGATTTTTCCTAATATACACAAATTAGGAAATACAAAATATATTTCCTAATATATAAAAGTATATATAATAAATATTGCTCCCTAAAATATACAGATTATTCATCTCTTCTTTAGTGTTTTAAATTTTGTTCAAAGGTTGAAAGCAAAAAGCCATAATATTGGTGGTTTTATAAAATGTATATAAAAGTAATATTTAAGATGTTTATATTGTAAAGAGATGTGGAGAAAAAAAACTAAAGCTTTCTATATTACACATGAAGGGGTGAAATGTTTCTAAAAATAGACATTTTAAGTATGGATTTTGTAATCCTAGGTACAGAAAAATCAAAACAGAATACTAAAATATGTTGAAGCAACCCAGAGGTAGTCAGGAAAGAAAAAGAGAAAAGAAAAACAGGTAAACAAATTAAAAACAAATAATATCATAATAGATTTGAATTCTAGCCTATCTATAATTACATTAAATGTAAATGATCATGTCACAAGAATTAAAAGATGAAGATTTTCAAACTTGTTACCCAAAAAATGATCCAACTATATGCAATCTATAAGAAACTTACTTCCAAAGTAAACAACATTTTACATGTAAAAGGATGAAGAAAGATATAGCATACAGACTCCAATCATACTAAATAGGCAAAAACTGGAAACATTCCCTTTAAAAACCGGCACAAGACAAGGGTGCCATCTCTCACCACACTTATTCAACATAGTATTGGAAGTTCTGGCCAGGGCAATCAAGCAAGGGAGATAAATAAACGGTATTCAAATAAGAAAAGAGGAAGTCAAATCGTCTCTCTTTGCAGATGACATGATTTTATATTTAGAAAACCCCATTGTCTCAGTCCAAAATCTCCTTAAGTTGATAAGCAATTTCAGCAAAGTCTCAGGGTACAAAATCAATGTGCAAAAATCACAAGCATTTCTATACACCAATAATAGACAGAGAGCCAAATCATGAGTGAACTCCCATTCACAATTGCTACAAAGAGAATAAAATACCTAGGAATAGAGCTTACAAGGGATGTGCAGCACCTCTTCAAGGAGAACCACAAACGACTGCTCAAGGAAATAAGAGAGGACACAAATAAATGGAAAAACATTCTATGCTTATGGATAGGAAGAATCAATATCCTGATTATAGATTCAATGCTATCCCCATCAAGCTACCATTGACTTTCTTCACAAAATTAGAACAAACTACGTTAAATTTCATATGGAACCAAAAAAGAGCCCACATAGCCAAGACAATCCTAAGCAAAAGGAACAAAGCAGAAGGCATCACAGGACCTGACTTCAAAAAATACTACAAGGCTACAGTAACCAAAACAGCATGGTACTGGTCCAAAATAGATATATAGACCAACTGAACCGAACAGAGACCTCAGAAATAACACCACACGTCTATAACCGCCTGATCTTTGACAAACCTGACAAAAACAAACAATGGGGAAAGGATTCCCTATTTAATAAATGGTGCTGGGAAAACTGGCTAGCCATATGCAGAAAACTGCAACTGGACCTCTTACTTATACCTTATACAAAAGTTAATCCAAAATGGATTAAAGACTTAAACGTAAGACCTAAAGCCATAAAATCCCTAGAAGAAAACTTTGGCAATACTAATCAGGACATAGGCATGGGCAAATACTTCATGGCTAAAACATGAAAAGCAATGGCAACAAAAGCAAAAATTGACAAATGGGATCCAATTAAACTGAAGAGCTTCTGCACAGCAAAAGAAGCTATCATCAGACTAAACAGTCTACCTACAGAATGGGAGAAAATTTTTGCAATCTATCCATCTGACAAAGGGCTAATATCCAGAATCTACAAATAACTTAAACAAATTTCAAGAAAAGAACACACAACCCCATCAAAAAGTGGGCAAAGGATATGAACAGACACTTCTCAAAAGAAGCTACTTACGCATCCAACAAACATATGAAAAAAAAGCTCATTATCACTAGTCATTAGAGAAATGCAAATCAAAACCACAATGATATACCATCTCATGTCAGTTAGAATGTGATCATTAAAAAGTCAGGAAACAACAGATGCTGGAGAGGATGCAGAGAAATAGGAATGTTTTTTTTACACTGTTGGTGGGAGTGTAAATTAGTTCAACTATTGTGGAAGACAGTGTGGAGATTCCTCAAGGATCTAGAACCAGAAATACCATTTGACCCAGCAATCCCATTACTGGGTATATACCCAAAGGATTATAAATCATTCTATTATAAAGACACATGCACACGTATGTTTATTGTGGCACTATTCACAATAGCAAAGACTTGGAACCAACCCAAATGTCCATCAGTGATGTGATAGACTAGATAAACAAAATGTGGCACATATACACCATGAAATACTATGCAGTCATTAAAAATGATAAGTTCATGTCCTTATTTCTAGAATAAGCAGCTCTCTGAACTCAGTAGTAAGAAAACAATCAAATTAGAAAACAGGCAAAAGACTTAAAAAGATATTTTATCATGGAAGATATAAGGATGGCAATTATATGAATAGATCTCAATATTTTTAGTCATTAGGGAAGTGCAAAGTAAAGTCATGAGGAGATACTACTGCTCACATATTAGGCTGGCTAGAATAACATACTGGTAATGTTGTATCACATGCTGGAGAGAAGGCAGAGAAAATGCATCTGTCATACATTGCCAAGTGGGAAGGTTAAATGGCATAGCCACTGTGGAACACTGCTTAGTAGTTTTCTTATAAAATTAAATGTACACTTCTCACATGGCCCAGCAATTCCCTGGGTATTCACTGGGGAAATGAAAACTTATGTTTACACAGGAATCCACACATCAATGTTCTTAGCAACTTTATTTTGTAATATCCCCAAGCTGGAAACAACCCAAATATCTTCCCCAAGGCAAAGTTGGCTGAATAATGACCCCAGAGGATATTAGATACTAAACTCTGGAATCTGTAAATGTCACCTTATGTGGGGATAAAAAGGGTTTGTGTGTACACATGATTAAATTAAGAATCTTGAGCTGGGGGATTATCCTGGATTACCCAGGTGGATCTTAAACAAGATCACACTTCATAATAATGAGGTGCTAGAGGTAGATTGGACAGATTAGATATAAGAGGAGACGGTGATGTGAAGACAAAGGCAGAAATTGAATTGATGTATCCACAAGTTAACAAATGCCTGCAGCTTCCAGAAGTGGGAAGAAGCAAGGGATAGATTCTCCACCGGAATGTCCAGAGCGAGCACAGCACCATATCTCGGCCAACACCTTGATTTCTGCCCACTGGCACTGATTTTGGACTGCTGGCATCTAGAACTGTGAGAGAATGCATTTCTGTAGTTTTAAATCATAACATTTCTGGTAATTTCTTATAGCAGCCACAGGTAAGTAATACACTGGATGAATAAATAAACTGTGGCACATGTATTCAATGGAATATTATTCAGCAATCAAAAGGAACAAACAATCGAAATGCACAATACATTGGATGAATCTCAACAACATTATGCCTAGTGAAAGAAGTCATTCTCAAAATATTACATGCTGTATTACTCCATTTTTTAAGCTTTCTGTAAATGGCCAAACTATGATGATGAAAAACACAACCATTGTTGCCAGTAGTTAGAGTTATGTGAAATGTGTGATACAAAGTTGTAGTATGAGGGAAGTTTTGGGGGATGATATTATAACAGCTTCATACCCTAATTTTAGTGGTGGTTACACAAATCTATACATTTGAGAAAATTTCATGGACGTGTTCACCAAGAAAATGGCATGAAATCTGACAACATTTAAGTAAGTTTTTTAGTCAATTTCTGGTTTTATTCTCTGATAATCTGACAAAATTTAAGTAAGTTTTTTAGTCAATTTCTGATAATTATTCTCTTTTGTGAGATGTTATCACTGAAGGAAGCTGAGTGAAGGGTACTTGGCATTTCTTTGTACTATTTTTGAAGCTTCAATGAAAGTCTAAAATTATTTCAAAATAAAATACAAACTAGCAATCATAGCTAATGTTTATGAAGGCTTTTGATATGCAGGTATTATTAAGTCTACAAATTTATTTAATCTTTATAACATAAAGGGATAAGATAGTGTGTGCTTCTAATCCTAGCTACATGGGAAACTGGAGTGGGAGGATTAATTGAGATCAGGAGTTTAAGGCTGCAATGAGCTATGATCATATCACTGCACTTCAGCCTGGGAAAGAGAGTGAGATACTGTCTTTTTAAAAAAATTAAAAATAAAAAACAACTATTGTTTTGCCCATTTTCAGAAATGGGATTACAGAGAATTTATATAACTTTCTCACAGTTAAAATGCTGGGAAGTGTTAGAACCAGATATGAAACTCAGACAGTCTGACTTCAGAGCCCATCCTCATAACCCCTATTCTCGCTATGCTAGGATAGTCATTGTGGCCAAAATGGTAACAGCAAAATCAACAACAGCAAATGGAGGCAAACTGTGTGTCCATCAATGAGAGACCCATGAATTATCAAACATACAATACATAATTACTGGTTAAAAAACAAAGAAGGTGGTAAGATATGGGAATAATTCCAAGACATATAGTGGAAAAAGTGAGATACATAATAGTCTGTATAATAGGCAATCATTCGTATGGAAGAAAAGACAGCAGAGAAAAGGAAATAACAAAAAATATTTGTATATATTGATGAGTGTGTGCGTGCATGTGTGTACATGTGCATATACATGCTGTGCTGCGACCATGTTGTATGTAAGAAATTGTCGAAATTTGGTTCATAATGGGAACTTCTGGGGAAGTAGAACAGAGCCTGTGTAGTGACAAGGGCTTATAGCAGATGTTGCTAATTGAAACATGATATTCATTTTCCCTTTTCCTTTGAATTAGAGAACCCTGGGCTTTAGCTGAACACGTAGCTACCCAACTAAAGCGTCTTTTGCAGGTAGAAATGGCCATGTGATCAAGTTTGGAGGAACTGGAGGGATTGGCAAGTGATGAGTGTGACTTTGGACCACCTCCTTGAAGATGAAGCTGCTTCCTGGAACTTCTTTCCCACTTCCCACAGGCTGGAGAGTGGACACCCAGGCTAATCACAACCACCATGATGACCCTATGGGGGAGGTGACAGGGAGAGAAGATGGACCTCTTGGAGAGGAGTAGCCACATCTCCAGCTATGAACTGCTGACATAAGTACTGTTTAGAGAGAGAAAAATAAACTATCCTGTGTAAGTCAGCCCATATTTGAGTGTCTTTGTATAACAGTTTAGCCTGTATTACAATTAGTACAAATAATTATTATTGTGTCCTCTTTGTTTATTCATTCAACATATATATACATATTAACAGAGCTTAGATTTCAGTAATAAGTCAACATGAAATAAATAAAAAATTGCAACTTGGTTATGAACTCTGAGGGGGATGAACATGGTACAGTGGAAGCCCATGACAGTTTTGAGCAGTCTTGCTGACGGAGAATGTTGCATTGAGAAAGAAGTGGTTGGCCGGGTGCGGTGGCTCACGCCTGTAATCTCAGCACTTTGGGAGGCGAAGGTGGGCAGATCACGAGGTCAGGAGTTCAAGACCTGCCTGGCCAACATGGTGAAACCCCATCTCTACAAAAATTAGCTGGGCATGGTGGTGTGTGACTGTAATCCCAGCTACTCAGGAGGCTGAGGAAGGAGAATCGCTTGAACCCAAGAGGCGGAGATTGCAGTGAGGTGAGATTGCACCACTGTACTCCAGCCTGGGTGACAGAGTGAGGCTCTGTCTCAAAAAAAAAAAAAGAGGTGGGTGACCTGAGACTTGAGGAGTGGGAAGAAACTTCTGGGACCAAAGGAGAAGCAAAGAGTACTCCAGGCCATACGATATATAAAAAGGTCCCAAGAAAAGGAAAGCAGGCTTAGTAGAAGGATGGAAAGAAAGGGAGTCTCCATGGGGGAATAGTCGATATTGAAAAAGGAGAATAGTATACAGGAAAATCCATACAGAATCTTAGAAATCATGTTATGAAATTTTATCTTTACACAAGAGAAGCTCTTGAAGTGTTTTTAAGTAATCAATTTTATATATTTAAAATATCCTGTTTGCTTGTTGAAGGTGGTTTGGAACAGTGAATGCAGGTAAATACATGAGGAGGTATTTTCATGGACTGGACAAGCATAGGTGGACTAGAGCCTCTGTGGTGGACATGGAGAACATAATATGGATTCAGACGGGGTCTCAACAATGAATCAGTGGGAAGTTAGGGAAGCAGTAGCATTGCTGGTGACTCCTAGGTATATGGCCTGGGCAACCAGTTGGGAAACACAGAAGAAAAGAAGTCTGAGTGAGGGACTGATGGGAAATAAGACCAGGCATTCAGCTTTGAATATGTTAATGTTAAGATTCCTTTGAGCCTACTTTAGTATCGACTGGACTTTTTAATACAGAGCTTATGTTATATTCATATAATTCAAACATGAATCACAACAACTATCTTGTCCTCTAAATGTTGTACTGTGAAAATCTTTTGTCTCGTTTTACATTTAAATACATTGAAGGCTTTCAAACTTCTTTAGTATCCCCAGGTTATTTGATAGAGTGATATTTAAATTTGAAAAGTTGCTCTCGGCATATTTGGTATTTGATTAAACATACAAGTGTAAAACACTAATAGTTGTTATTGGATAGAGAGATATACCACAAAATGGAGTCTGTGATCTGTTTTTCAGCTGTCAAAGGAGCTTACACGTAGGAAGGGGAGGATGGGGTAAGAAAAAATACTTAGATAAATTAAGACAGTCAACGAAGAGCAGGCAGGTGGAGCAGAGTGGAGCAGCCTGAGGTGTGCAATAGTAGTTAAGTTCAGAATTACAAATTGGAGGACTAGTGCTGATTGGAAACCATGTCCAAGATGGACCAATTAAAGTTGGAAACATTCACAATAACCCTCAGATCCAAGTTCTCAAGAGAAGACCTGTGTCTACTTTACTGTTTTACCTACCAAACACAGAATACTGGGAGTCCTTTGCACAGAACTGATGATCAGAAATGGTTTATTATTAATTATTTAACTTATTTATTAATATTCCCTACTTAAGCATACATCAACACATATAGATATATAATGGGCATGTTGATGTTGTCAGGAGAAAAATCTTCATAGTAAATTAAGTATATTTCAAATAGTCACCAAAATGTATTTTAAATTATTGATTTACAAATCTGCTGGATCTGTTATGGATTGAATCATGTTCTCCCAAGAAGATATTTTGAAATCCTAACCTTCAGAACCCTCAGAATTTGACCTTATTTGAAAGTAAGTTTACAAAGGTAATGAAGTTAAAATGAGATCCTTAGGATGGGCTCTAATCCAATGATTATCATCTTTATAAAAAGAGAAAATGTGGACACAGAAACAGACGTGCATAGAAAGAAGATGATATGAAGACATACCGGGAGAAGATGGTCATGAGAGACTGGATTGATGTATCTGCAAGCCAAAGAATGCCAAAAATTGCTGGCAAACATTAGAATCTAGTACAATTGAAAGAAGGATTCTATCCTAGAAATGCCAAAGAAAGCACAACCCTGCTGACACTTAGGTTTTTGACTTTCAGCTTCCAGAACCAAGAAAATAAACTATTATTTTAAACTATCTAGTTTGCAGTGCAGTATTTTGTAATGGCAGCCCCAAGAAACTACGATCTTTCTTTCTCTTTGTTTCCTTCTCTTTCTTTTTTCTTTTCTTCCTTTTTTCTTTCTTTCTTTTCCTTCCTTCCCTTCCTTCCCTCCCTCCCTCCTTCCTTCCTCTCTCCCTCCCTCCCTTCCTTCCTCCCTTTCTTCTCCTTCTTTTTCTCATTTATTTCTCTCTCGATGTATCTGTCTCCTTTCTTGTTCTTTATTTGAGGATATACATTAAATATCAGTTATGTTGTTTTATTTTCCAATTTTGTCACATAGGAATTAATGCAAGGAAACCACATATATTCTTTAAAACATACGGGAAGAAACTCACAGGCACACACATACTACTGCACATAATTTTTTAAATGACATGAATAACACCTTTGGAGAGTTGTAGCTCTCTCTGTTTGCCTCCCTGAATTTGCAGCCATAGTGACTAAAACACTGCTTTAAACTCCATCTTTACTGACCTCCTGGATGAGGATCCCCTCTGGAATGTGAAGATCAGAAATCCCACTGTGATAATGTCATTCTTCAGCTTGTTGAAAATCACTGTAAAATGCACTTGTAGTAAGGCATTGTGACAGCAAGACACATGCCCCGGAGTGGCCCACAGCCTAAATGATAGATTCTGGAAAGTAGCCCAAGTGGAGCGTGTGAGGAGCGGAATATTTGCACTTAGATGAAGAAACTCACTGCTTGCTACAATATTCACAGTTTTTATTCTTGCAAATATAGATTCACTGCATTATTTTCCAAGTACTCACATGTTTTTATTCACAGAAAATGGTAGAAAGGTTAAAAAACAAAAACAGAGAAAGTCACACATTATTGCTAAACATCTGTAAAAACTACAGTGAAACAAGAGTATTTTTTCTTTAAGCAAACACATTATACAAAAGTAAGAATTTATGAAGTAGAATTACTGAGGGTTCAAGGGAAAGGGAGATAAGTATGATGAATATTTTTATGAACACAAAGCCATGATGGACCCAAAATAGGTTAGTAAGAGTCAACTCAGTCACATGAAAAAAATAATTTAGTTCATCTCATTTTGGTGTTTGTTTTGTAAAAGAGAAAGATGCAAACATTATATCATTTCATCACCTTTTTTTGCATTGATATAGAGAACTCAATTCATTATTACAATAGACTAAAACAGTGTGTGTGCTTACATCTCTGACTTCCCCTATTTCATTGTTTTTGCCTTATCAATATCAACCCATATTTAAATTAATTGTGTGTGTGTGTCACTCAAACCAAAATGCTGCATGAATGCAATGATGAGCAGATCAAGGATTTGGTACCATAATTGCTCAAGATGCAGCTATACACACACACACACACACACACACACACACACACACACACACATACAGATATATATATACACATGTAGATATATAGAGATATATACATATATATACACATACATATATACACATACGTATATGTGTGTTTGTGTGTATGTGTGTGTGTGTGTGTGTGTGTGTGTGTGTGTGTGTGTGTGTGTTTGTCACAGAATCTCCCTAAAGTCGTAAGTGCCATAAGGGATACCTACCCATGCAAATTCAGAGGAGGTATAAATTATTGCTGACAGGGAAGGAGTCAGGGAAGGCATTTGACCTGGGCCTTGAAAGACAGGTGGGGTTTGCTTACACAAAGATGAAGGAAAGGGCACAGGAGGCATAAGCATAAGGGATAAAGCTCAGGACATTTACGGGAAACAGAAGAAATTCAATTTGGCTGGAGCATAGGGCATAGAAGAGCCAGGGGACTGGGGTTAGATATTCAAATCATGATTACTATATTCAGTACCAAGAAGGTTTTGAAATTTCAGAAGCCTCAGAATGGCCTGGTCAGAACATTTTTCCAGGACAATGACTCTAATAATATATCAGAAAGATTATAGGGGGCCGAAGGCGCAGAAAAAACAAGAGAATACTACTACAATAGTCATGGTGAATGGTAAAGGGATTTTGACTTTAGTAGTGTCAGTGTGATGTGGTTCCTTAACCTTTATAATCTGTGTAGGAGGAATTTACAACAGCATTTAACTAAAAGTCCTACAAATTCTGGGTAATTGGTCATGACGAAGCATGGGTAAGCTTTACAGGGTCTTACTGGAAGATATTTTCACTGTTTTCTTGATTTTCATATCCATAGGTATAAATTACATTGCAATTACATGACGGCTTCATAAAGGAGGTGTTTTGTTGGCTTTGTTCATCTCTGTGTTTCCAGTCTGGTGAATAGCACTGAGTGAATTGTAGATTCAGTGTATCTTCTGCTTGATGGGATTGCCATAGTCTCAAACTTGAATAGTTAAAAACTGAAATTGTTAAGTAGTCCTTAACAATGTCAAAACAGTGACCCAGGAGGAGTTACTAAAATAATCTGTGTAGTCTGGAGCCAACGAGGATTTAATTACTCATACATCCCTTACTCCCACTTCTTATAGCTGTGAATGATTTCAATATATGTTTAAGGAATTAATAAACCACAATGAAATAAGATTAAGATAAGTACTCAGGTCAAAATCTCTGTTATTTAAATGACTCTATCTGCTCCTCGTCAATTCAATATTAATTTCTAATGGCCTTCTCAGGTGTAATATGCTGTAAATATATGAAACAACAACACTAATACTACTGTGTATTAAGCACTACAAATAAAATAATAATAACCACTATTAATTAAGTGCTTGCAAAGGGAGAGACCCTCCTCTGAGTATGTGATAAATATCATGTCATTTAATCCACGCAATAACTCTATTGCTTATATATGTATGTATGGTTTTGTGCATATGTGTTTGTACACATTCACACACACATAACCATATATGTGTGAGACCATTTATGTCTTTATTAGTCCATTTTCACTCTGCTGATAAAGACATACCCAAAGCTGGGTAATTTATAAAGAAGAAAAGGTTTAATGGGCTCACAGTTCCACATGGCTGGGGAGGCCTCAGACTCATGGTGGAAGGTGAAAGTCACATCTTACATGGCAGCAGGCAAGAGATAATGAGAGCCAAGTAAAAGGAGGAACTCCTTATAAAATTATCAGATCTGGTGAGACTTATTAACTACCACGAGAACAGTATGGAGGGAATCATCCCAATGATTCAGTTATCTCCCACTGGGTCCCTCTCACAACACGTGGGAATTATGGGAGCTACAATTCAAGATGAGATTTGGTTGGGGACACAGCCAAACCATGTCTTACATGTATGTGGTTATCTATATTTATATCTATACCTATATCTACATCTATATCTATCTATCTATACATGTAGGGTTATATATAGGGTTCTATGTTAAGAGAAAACTGACCTTTAAAGGTGACAATTAACTTTCTCAAATAAGTGGTCTGTATTAGAACTGGAACTCTTTCTCAAAATCCATCCAGGAGAAGAATCTACCATCAACTCAATTGAGCCAGTCAGAAAAAGATGCAATACATTTTGTCTGTTATCTTTGAAGAGGCTTCAAGTTGTGTTATTTGGAGTGCAGATCCCTCAGCACTTAGCAATGCCAAAATTCTGAGGTATGTGATTCACCCTGGGAGAAGATTTCCAGGCAGTGCTAAACAACTTTAATGCTCTTTTTCATGTTAATGCTGAGACTACTATAAGGAACTCTAGTGATTCTGAGGAAGGCTGGTGATTGCATAAGCAGGTTATTCAGCTGCACCTGCTCCTGATCTTCCTCTGTGAGCTGTGGAGCATGCCCACTTCCAGGCTCTCAACCCCATCTTTTCTACCTGGCTTCTCGGAGACCCCAACTGTCTCTCCAGGAGTCTCTTTTTTTGTTTTGACTTTTCAGTTCTCTCCTTACCTTGCTGGAAATCCACTCCAGCTAGGTGTTTGACCAGCATTCTCATGAAAGTCGGTAAATGTTTGGAGGTATCAGAAAAAGTTGGTTTAAAATGTAATCCCTTTGTTAAGGGATACAAAGGGCTTTGAGTCAAATAAAATTGGGAATTGTGTAATTCAATTCTCCCTTAGAGATTTATGAGTCAGTGAGACACAAACTGAGAAATTCTCTAGTGAAGGGATCTGCTTAATTTTGTTTAAAGAGTTCTCCAAAGTCATGCAACCCTTTGTTCAGGAACACTTCCTTGCTAATCTGCGGCTAAGGACACACCTTAGAAATGCTGTCGAAGTGATGTTGAATGTGCCTCCCAGGTCCTGAGGACCGTGCACCTACTGACAAAAACCATAGTGAGCTTTTGCATTTATTCATGGAGGGCTGACAATTGTTTGTTCAGAGGAGCTGATGAGATTTTTTATCTTTCTCTAGGACTAGAAAGGAAGTTACATTAGAAAATACCAGATGAATGATTTAGATGTATGTTCAATGAAAGTTTTAGAAGAGACAGAGAACATCTTAAAGGCAGCAAAATGGTAGGTTAAACGTATCAGTAAAGCTCTGCCCAAATCCTAGATTCTGTGGTAGGTCCCAGCTTACTGAACCAACTTTAGTTATATCAGGTATAAGTATTTATGCCTCCTAAATCCCTATTTATCAGCACCTTTCAAAGGACAGGAAGAGAAGATCTACTCCTCTGATCTCTTTTACACCATGTCTCCTCCTCTTTCCCCTCTTTATTTTTTAAAAAATATGTAGTAAATTCATTTTGGGCTTTCCAATATGAAACTAGATTAGGTGTAGTATCTACTATATGCAAAACTTTTATTGAAGACATAAAAGAGTCAATCATAAATCTATACTTAGCCATGAATTTCTTTAAGATTTTGATGTCTTTCCTGTTAATGTTTAGTTATTTTTAATTGAACAATAACTTATGTCCAAATGTATATTTTTAACTAATGATAGAAATATAAATTTTATGTTATTAACAATTCCACATAAAACTTCTAATAATGACATATTATTTAATTTTATGTCTATGCTATGGTATGCATTATTAAGTCTTTAAAGTAGGAATATAGTTGTTGCAACGTTTTATCATTGTAAGTAATGTGTGAATGAGCATCTTTATGTCAGAAAATGTTGCTCTCATTTTGTTTATTTATTTATTTTTTATTTTGCTCAGGTTCCTAGACAGATTAAATCAAAGATATTAAATCAAACTATATTAAGCATCTCAATGAATTGTAGCATATTTACTCATTAAAAGCCACATGTCAAAGTTGATGGGCACATAAAATGTAGAATTTTTCTTAATGATTAAAATGTCTTTGCTAATAAACCTCAATCCAATGAGAAGAGTTAAAAAATAACAGATTTTAGTTCAATCTGAGCAAATGCAGTCCCATGTAAAAATTTTAAAAGCCCCATATACCCTCAGTTATTTAGGTACAATGTCCAGTTTCTTAGATTTTCTATCCTTTCCCTTGCTCTCTACAAAATTGTTGGAATCTGGCATATATGGCCTTCTGGTGTGCAGAATTTAAAAGTGAGGTCAAATTAAGCCCTGTGGAGCCTCACTGCCCCTGCAGGACTGGTCTGGCCCCCTGCTTAGCCTGGACACCATGAGTACATTTGGCCCACTTAGCTTTTCAGAACCACAAGCCTCCACCCACTAGTGATGCTCCAGCTTCAGCCATTTGGCTCTGGACACAAAATCTCTGTGACCTCCTTCCCAGGATCCTCAGCCTCTGAGGGGCCACCTGCGAGCTTGGTGGCCTTTTCTCATGACCTTGCTGGAATACACAGACACCTCTGGATACTGTGTTGTGAGCATCATAGACAGGCTTCAAGGAAACCTGGACCATTCTCCTCAGCTCAGCTACCATTCTGTTCTTTTCCACTACCTCCTTCCAACATTTCTACATTATGTAGGAAGTGGCTATGTATGGACTATCTTCTTTAAAAAGTGCCATCTTTGGCTGGGCGCAGTGGCTCAGGCCTGTAATCCCAGCACTTTGGGAGGCCGAGATGGGCGGATCACGAGGTCAGGAGATCGAGACCATCCTGGCTAACATGGTGAAACCCCGTCTCTACTAAAAAAAATACAAAAAACTAGCCGGGCGTGGTGGCAGGTACCTGTAGTCCCAGCTACTCGGGAGGCTGAGGCAGGAGAATGACATAAACGCGGGAGTCAGAGCTTGCAGTGAGCTGAAATCTGGCCACTGCACTCCAGCCTGGGCGACAGAGTGAGACTCCGTCTCAAAAAAAAAAAAATGCCATTTTTCTCTGTAGTGCTCCTATAAAAATGTGTCCTATACATATTAATACATGTTGAATTCAAAGTGCTATCTTTTCTCCTTGCATACAATGAAGTTTTGGAGAGAAATAAGATCTTTCTATTTTTTCCCTTCTTTGACCCACGATCTCCTAGCTCAGATATGATGGATGGAGGATTTTCATTTCCTTTGCTATATCTTTTATTCTTCTACTCTTAGTGCACAGGAATACTCTATGACCAAGTCTGTCAGGTTGCCCTTTGTTCAAGGTGAAGACAATAGAACATCTTTTTTTTTTTTTTTTTTTCCTTTTGACTAAGTCAGTTTTTGGAGTACACTGTTTTGTTTTGGAGACAAAAATCCCATGTTCCCATGTTGGATGGCAAAGAATGAACGCGAATGCTTTCTTTCTCTTCTCATTCCTGTTGTAACAATTCTAATCCTCTTTCACTACCAGGCTGACAGATAGCTTGAACTGATTAGGGAAAAGCGAAAGTACACAAACCTGCATGAAAGAAAAACTCAGTAAAATGTTGGAACATATTACCATCATTACAGTCAACCTCTCAAGTGCTGTGTAGGAATGCTCATGGCTCCCTGAGCTCCTAGCTTATTTTGCCAGTCCATGTTTCAGATGTTTTATGCTTCATGTGCAGACGACAGATGCTTCCTGCCTCTGAGTTTTTGCTGACACCAATTCTTCTGCTTAAAATACCCTTCCCTCCTATGTTCAGCACTGCTTTCGCCTGTCCACTTAGTATTTCATCCATGAGTTCTTTTCAGGTGGCTCTGGTTGCACTAGCCATTTATTCTACTTGTTTAACTGTACTTAATACTCTGATGTAATACTTAACTGCACTTATTTTTAATGAGTTGTTCTTCCCCTAGAAGCCTCTTGACATCAGAGACCATCTCTTATTCCTCTATGTATGTCCAATGCATTAAAACGGGTTCACTAAATATTTGCTAAGTGAATTAATAAAACAAGTACAGATTGTGACAGAAGAGGAATCCTAAGTGGTAGAAATCTGTAACATCTTTCTGCATTTTGACATTTTGGGGCAATGTCCTGAGCAGCCCCCAGATGATACCCATCATAGGAAAAAAAGGGCAACAAAGAGTGTTTATGCTGCAAAGTACCTACACACAAACAATTCCTCAGGCCAAGCATGCTCATGTCTGGGGTATATGAACTTGCCTGAACCATTTCAGTCCATCTCTAATGGAAATCTAATGGAAATCATAAATTACCAAAACAGGTCCACAGGTGCTGAAATTTACTACTGTGTTGACTGCTGGCAAGGTCTGAAACTGAAGAACAATGCACTATGTGCTACAAAAATGAAATATTTATTACATTCCTATTCTCCCTCAAGCTTTTTTTTTTAAAGGCTTTTTCTTGGTGGCAAAAATAACAAAGCACCAGAGTTTCAAGACAAACCAATTTGCACAGACATTTTAAGAAATTTTGTTAAATAATTCCCTTTAATGGTTCAAAGCTTTTTAGCACAGACACAACTTCATGAATTCTAAATAAACCTTAAAGCCAAAGTGAAAAGGGTAGAAATGTTCTATCTCACAAGTTAATCCGCACTTACCTCATAATCAGATACTATATACAGTTGCTTTAGCCTCACCTGTTCTTAACCTCTCAGAACCAAATTAGTCATTGAGGAACTGAATGTACTTGGTTATAGGGCCGCCTTAATGAACATAAGAGGAGCCAATGTCCTGAACTAGTGCATAAAGAAGGAAATATCATGTAGCTTGGAACAAAGTCATGGAGAAGGCCCTAAGTAAAAACACTGAAAGACAAGATGTTGGAACACATAATTGCAGAGCATAGGTGGCAGAGAGTTCACAGGAGCATCGAAGCTTCATTTCAGGATGCCTTTCTCCACTGCAGGAGTCCAGCCATCCATCATCCATCACCAGCGGAAACTGGTGTTGTCTTCTTGGCTGAAAATGGATTAAGAAAAGATTTCCCAAAATGTAGGATGTAGACATCGCAGCTGTAAAAATGATTTAAAATGATATGCCAATAAGAAATTCAATAAATGATAAATCACCAAGTAAATGGCAATTCTCCTTTGCAAGATCTGTGTGTCTTTCTGGTTATCTCAAGAAGAAAAGTCAAGTTCGAGGCTCCTCTTCTAAACGCTCGATTCTTACCCTTTTTTAAACAAATGGAGACCACAGGCTCAGAGCCTCAGGCATGCCGTAACATGTAGTTCACATATAGAAACTTTGCTTTGATTTCACAGCATTTTTGTAGCTCTCTAGTTTATTTCTAATGGTAGTAGTTGTTTTCCATTTCACTTACCACACAACATTTTAAAAATACATTTAAATATGGTAAAAAAAATGACTCTATATTCTACATTCATGCAAACTGTTAAGTAAAAAAGAATGTAGGTGGTACTGATAGAGCAAAATCATGATTGTACATTGGGGAAAACTGGCTTAGTGGATACATCTGTGTCTACTCTCAAGTAAAGGGCAACAGGTTGCCTCAGAAAGAGCCAGGTAACTGCCTGCAACCTACAAACTGGGAAACACAGCTGGCCAGGTTCTAATTTCCTGAACTGGGCCAGGATGGGAGACGTAATCAGATCCACGACTTACACCTTAGACCCAAACTCTCAGTTGAGGGTCAGGCTCTTCTAAAGGGCTCAGTTAGCCCTACTGTGAACTGGACCTCAGTGAAATTATTCACAAGCAACAGATGGAAACCACATGGAAAGAGAAAGAATAATAACAGTGAGGGCTGGGATGCTGATGGCCCTTTTTACCCCATTAGTTTATATAAAACCCTTTCTTAGGATTTTTGTAAGTATTCTTCTAAATTATTATTATTAATCTCATTTACTTTATTGCCAACACTAATGTACATATATTGGTAAGACAAAGCAGTAAAACTAAAGAAAAATTACTAGGTAGCAAAGTTTTCCCCTGATAGGACATAGAAGATAAGAAAGAATGACTAATAGACGTGTCATCTAACCTTAGAAAATCAACATTCCTTTTTTTTTTTTTTTTTTGAGATGGAGTCCTGCTCTGTCACTTAGGTTGGAGTGCAGTGGTACAATCTGCAACTTCCACCTCCTGGCTTCGAGAGATCTCCTGCCTCAGCCTCCTGAGTAGCTGGGACTACAGGTGTGCACCACCACGCCTGGCTAATTTTTGTATTTTTAGTAGAGATGGGGTTTTACCATGTTGGCCAGGTTGGTCTCAAACTCCTGGCCTCAAGTGATTCACCAGCCTCGGCCTCCCAAAGTGCAGGGATTACAGGCATGAGCCACTCCACCCAGCCTAACATTACTCTTATACCTTCATGGACCCGCAGATTGTGGAGGAGGAAGTTCTGGAAAGTTAGATACTTGCCCACTGAAACTAATACTATGGTAAAAAACAGAAAGGTACAGGTGGAATTTTTTATATTCTGTCCACATGATATCCCACAAGTAAATGTGGTTATGGAATTCCTTTTTCAAAGCAATGGTCAATATCAAAAATGACTTTAGCTCTGAAAAAATTCAAGATTAAAATGAGGAAAATGCCAACATTTTTTAGATAATATATTGCCTAAACATTAGACATTACTAATACATTATTTAATGCTAGAAAAAGAAAACTATCCAGGGAAAATTAAGCTTGACCATTTGCAATAAATAAAATAATCTAAAATGGACATATAAACCCTTGAAAAGATAATCTTCAATGGGAAAATAAACTCTTCTATATACAGAAGACCACCTAAATGACTTGAGGTAGCAGATATGAGTGGAAGAATATTCCCACAATATATTCATCCTACAAACTTCAGTTTGACTATGGGATTGACTTGTAAATACCAGTGAAAAAAATTTGAGAAATGCAGAAAAATTTTCCAATATTCAAGTATGAGTTTATGACCATAGATTAGAGAAGCCAACTGACAGACTCCGGGACTCTTTGCTATGTCAAAATAATGACAGTCATCTGATGCTGTGCCTTTTTTATTGACACAAAGGAGGGGTCTCTGAAAGCCTTTACATTAAATGCAGTCTTCTCAACAATGCCTTTCTGTATCACATTCTTTTGTCATACCCTCCCACACTAATTCTGTCCTTGGTTATGTATCTTGTGCCAATAGAACAGAAGCAAATTTCATATAAACAGAGTCTTCAAAAGTACTTCTGCATCTCTACTCCTCTTTGTCTTCTGCAATTGTCACGCAGACAAATCTAGTCTTTTTTTTTTTTTTTCTTTTTTTTGAGATAGAGTTTTGCTCTTGTTGCCCAGGCTGGAGTGCAATGGCACAATCTCAGCTCAACGCAACCTCTGCCTCCCAGGTTCAAGTGACTCTGCCTCAGCCTCCCGAGCAGCTGGGACCATAGGCATGCACCACCACACCCAGCTAATCTTGTATTTTTTTTAGTAGAGACAGGGTTTCTCCATGTTGGTCAGGCTGTTCTCGATCTCTTGTCCTCAGGTGATCTGCCTGCCTCAGCCTCCCAAAGTGCTGAGATTACAGGCATAAGCCACTGCGCCTGGCCCAAATCTAGTCTATTTTGATGAAAGGATGTGTTAGACAAGTGGGTAATTCCAAAATCATTGCAGTTGAGGCCAATGTAAGTTAGCTATCTCTGACATCTAGCTGACCGTGGACAAACTTAGCTCAAATGAGTACCTTCCAGATTACTAGAACTACCCAGCTTACCTGCAGACTCATGCGAAGTAATAAATGGTTGTTGTTTTAAGCCAATAAGATTCTGTGTGGTTTGTTACAGCATTACTGTGCCAACAGATAGGAAATACAAATGCCAACAGCATTATTTTGTTCATAATGATCTAAAATATGATTTTGTAAATTCTAAAGATTCTAGAACAATGAAAGTTTACAGTGAAGAGGTGTTTACAACACATAATCTCGTTATTAAACAGATTCATTTACAATACCCAACCCCACAAACCATGACTTCCATTTTTAGGGATAACATTGTCATTCCTCTAATTTGTTCTAAGCTGTTCTGAAGAACTTCAAAGCCTCAAGTTCTATTGACTCTCATTTCAGTATCCTTGGTTGTTCAGTTCCTTTTCTTTAAACTAACTGCTTTCAGATCCTAAACATCTCATTTCTGGTCTCCGTAAATAACCTCCAAATTGTAATCACTGAAACATTAGACATTACTAATACGTTATTTAATGGTAGAAGAACAAAAATCTTAAGTATTACACACATTAACCCTTGTAAAGATAATCTTTAATGGGAAAAGAAATTTTATATACAGAAGAATTCCTACATTTTCACCTCAATGTTACATTGAAATTTATCCTACATTATAGAATAGCTTTTATACTATAACAATATTGTCATGATAATTCTATATGCAAAAAACATGAATGAGTCCCCATTTTTCTACAGGATTTAGACACATTTTGAAACAACCTGCATTTCTAGAATTCTCTTCTCAAGACTTATACCCAAATCCAGAACTGTGAAACTATCAAATAAAGCAAAACTGTAGAGGAGCCAATGATGGTTTAGAGTCATCTGTCTCTCTGTATTCACTATCCAAACCATTTTTTGCCTGCATATTACCACCCAGTCTGCCATACCTCCCGTTATTAGTCCATTTTCATGCTGCTGATAGACATACCCAAGACTGGGTAATTTATAGAGAAAAAAAAGTATAATGGTCTTACAGTTCCATGTGGCTGGGGAGGCCTCACAATCATGGCAGAAGGCAAGGAGGAATAAGTCACATCTTACATTGATGGTGACAGGCAAAAAGAGAGCTTGTGCAGGGAAACTCCCGTTTTTAAAACCATCAGATCTCGTGAGACCCATTCACTATCAGGATAACAGCACAAGAAAGACCCACCCCCATGAGTCAATCATCTCCCCCTGGGTCCCTCCCACAACATATGGAAATTATGAGAGCTACAAGATGAGATTTGGATTGGGACACAGAGCCAAACCATATCACCTCCTCCACCCAGGTGTTCTCATTAGCATTTGTCTCAACCCTCAGGATACCTAGGTGATCCTGCTGCTTCTAATCTTACTCTAAATTCTATCTATTTATAGGACTATGCTCGAGCTATCATGTTGTACAGATACAAAGGGCTACACTTACACTATGTTGCACAGTAGTGTCCCTTGAAATTGTTTAATGATGGTGGTACTGAAATTCCCACTCCGCTATGAAGTTTGTTTACATTCTTAACATTTTCAAGGAATTGTCATCTACACACTATTGCATATGTTTGACTTCATGTTTATGATGTCACTTAACAAATATCCTTTCTGATAGTAATGTTTTTGGCGTCTCCCTGGTTCCTGCTTCCTCATTAGTTCTTTTAGGCCACCACTCTCCCATCACCCTTGTCCAAAACGTTTTCAAATCAGTGAAAATATGTAATGCTTGAATTCGTTATTGAAAATGCAATTACTTATTGTATTGTGTTTATTTTCTAGAAGAGAAAGAGGTTTTAGTGTATCAAAAATTACTTCTCATTATGAGAGCTTTGGTGTGTAATAACCAGGTAGAAAACATACTATAGGGGATACCTAATAGTAGTTATGAAGGGACACTTGACTCTTTGCACACTTGGATCAGAGAAGCATGCTCTTGACCAACTGGAAGATATGGAGACATCACCACCCCCACTGAGAGATAAGACTCCCATGGGGGATGGTCTAATTACAAAATGGGCTGATTAGCTTTGAGTTGCCTTGCAATGAAATGCAGTCAGTAAAAGCACCGCACTGTCTTCTCCCATAATATTTCCCTCCTTTTGGGGATCCAGGATCCAGTATAAAATGGCACACTTAATTCTGGGGTTCTGTCCTTGCCTTCAGCTCTTTATTTGCTGCTTATTTGGCCCCAGAAATGCATGCTTTCCTGGGCCTCTTCCTCCAAGGGCTCCACCCTGAAGCCAGTGATCCAATTAAGAAACTGGCAAATGAAAAATCTTGCAAATGCTGAATCTTCTGTCTGTACTTATATGTGTTGTGTGTGTGTGTGGCATTTATATATAAAAGAGCTCTGATTAATTGGCTTAGAAAAATAAGCACTTAAATATTTTGTCACAAAAATAGAAACTTTAATGCCTTTTGTTCACGTGACTTTAGTAATCTTTTGGAAATAAAGACACTTTTAAAGATTATTGATAAAATAAAATGTCTTGAAAATGTAGATATTTGGTCTAAATTAAGGTCAGATATCAGATTTGCTAAATGCTTTAAGGTCAAATTATTTCTTTGACTTTTGAAAATTGTTTGATTTACCTACTTTGGAGCATTAGATTATAGATAAGCCTGGAGACATCCCCGCTAGATATGCTAAAAAGACTCAGACCTTATCTTCATTTCTGCCTGATGTCCTAGGCTCCACCCCTAGTACATAATTAAAATCACTTATCAGGTTTTTCACTAAAAATAAAAGTTGCTAAGAGTTAACATTGTAACATGTAATTGAGACCACTGGAGAAACAGTTTTACAAACAAGTTGTGTAGGAAATGTGTTTTTGGTAGAAGATTATAAGAAGGCATAGGAATATGGTTTTTCTTAAAGGGAATGTAATTTTGTCTAGTTCCGAGGGTTTTAAAGATTGTCTTAACCTAAAAGGGTAATGGAACAAAACTGAAGGTTTAAGCAAAGTAAAAAGGATTTGTAAAGGATTGATCTTTTAAAAAAATTATATGGGTATAAACAAATTGGCTAAAATTTAAAAGAAATTATTTAGCTTTTTTCTGTAGGTTAAAATATTAAAATGATACTGTTGTAAGGCCAGAATCTGGGCCCATGTGTCTGAAAAACAGGGTTTTCTTAGAAAATTGACCTGCTGTTTGATGGAAAATAGTAAAGAGTTCTAAAAAGTGTATGAAAATCTTATGGTCAAATTAATTAAAACTGGACAGAAATACAAAATTTTATTTAAAATACTAGCTTTAACATTAAAGATGCACTAACGAAAACATGAAATTTGTTTTTCTCTTTTGAAGATGATTTTTATATAACGTTAAGAGATAATGAAAGGGTTTTGCTTTCTCTCCCCTGGGTAAATGGCAGGGAAAAAAAGGAGGAGAGAGAAAAGACAAATTTAATCAGCTTCATGCTATCGTTATTGGATCTTGTTTGGAAAGCTAAATCTCCTCTAGTAGAATACAGGTTTTCTTTTTTCAAATTTTTTTAGAGTTATCACTTTGGCCAAATGAATGACTTATGGTGACCCAGGATTCTATTTTGTGATATCAAGTATTTTAAACCTTTGATATTTGACAAACTTTCCAAAATCAAATTATAAAGCATGTCTCTTTCTAGACTAATCTTTTAGATATTAGGTTCTCTAAAGTCCAAAAATGACATTTGGCTTATTTTCTATAGAAATCATACAGAAAGCACTGTCAGATATGAAATGGTGTTTAGCTTTCTTTGGGTTACATTTGTGTAAATGTATTATAGGCATATGCTCTGAAATTAAGTAAAACTCCTATAATTCTAATATGACTTAGTATATGTTACCCGTAATAATTATAACTATTATGTTAAATGACTGTGTGCCACAGAGGTAACAAATTTACTTGTAAACCATGTCTTTAACTGTGGCAGGCCTAAAAGTTTTTCTGTTATCCACAGACAATTGTTGTCTCATTTTCATTCTCTTTAAAAGATGGTTTTATAATCAGCTATAAAATTTAACAGGTGCTCTTAAATGCAGGATTCTGACTAATAACTCTGGAGATTGTGATGTTAGAATAGAAGAAAAACTTTCAAATAGAAGAGTGAATGGTGTTTGGTTTTCTTTGGACTGTATTTGTATAAATATTATACTATTAGTATCTGTTCCAAAATTTATGGGAAATTTCTATAATTATGATATGATTTAATGCACATTATTAATAACAATTGTTATATACAATTGTTGTATGCCACAGAAGTAACCAAAATTCCTAGTTAATTGTAGCTTTAATAGGGGCTATTGACTTGTCATCCACAGACATTAGTCTTGTTTTGATCCTTTTCAAAAGGCAGTTTATAATCAGATATAGGACTCTAAGTGCAGGTCTCAGATAACTTTAAAAATTGTGCTATTTGAATAGAGGAAAAAATGAAACTTCTAGGACTCTCATGGAGAGCTGATGTGTTAAACATTGCTAATCCTTCTGTTTTCAGAGTCAAGATAACTTATTTCTTTAAAGCTATTTGCAACTTTAACAAGTGAGTATAATACACTCCTGTGAACAAAATTTGGAGCATATTTGTTCCTCTCTACCTGATTTCTCCAGAATTTGGAAACTATTTGTCAATATTCTCAATTTATGGCAGTGCAGTTAATTGCATAAGTGTAATAAGAATCTGTTTTCTTTTGTAACAGGATACAAATGGAGAAACTGGTTATTTTTACCAAGGCTTTGACTGGAATGGCATGCTTCCTTTAAAGAATCAAAGTTGACTTATAGAGCCAGTTAAAGCCCATTGGGGCATCTGGCCTCATACTTTGTCCACATAGAGTACCTGTGCAAGGTACCTGTACAGGAACCTGTACGAGGTTCCTGACCTGTGGTAAGTAAAGAATGTCACTTTGTAACAGGCCCAGGAACCCCAACTTATCTTGGGACCTCAAGAGGAAAGGAATTTGCCCAGTTCTTACGTATTTGAGGGTACAGACCCATGGCTGGGCTTGGCTTTTAATAAGTCTTGTCTGAGATTCTTCATGGAATAGAGTCCTATCAAAGTAAATTTAAAAAGCCTAAATAAAAAGTAATTATCCTTGCCACACTTTATGCAAATAATCAGGTCAAATACAGTAAGACTAGTTTGTTTTGTAAACAAATCGGTTTTATCATGATTTGTTTTTAATAAAAATGGGGACTGGAGAGAGACAAAAATATGCTTCAAAAGAAAAGCTATAGCACACTGTCGTTAACTGTTCTTAAGGTTTTTCTGCAGTTTAGACTAAATTCTAAATTCATTATGGGTTAGAAGTCTCCAAAGTAATGTTTTCAAATCTTTGCTTTTAAAATTGGGAATTGTACTCCTCATCCTAGGACTCATTATTTACCTTATAGCATGCTGTTTACTTAAATATTGTACTGAAACATAAATGAAAGTACTAATATTTTTTACCACACAAGCCTTGCAAGCCCAGCTAAGCCTGCATAAATGCTCTCAGACAATTGCAAAGCAGTTCCACTCTTGTCTCCTTGGGGTTCACTCTCATTCCCACTATGTCCCCTGTCAGCAGGAAAAATCCAGAGTGATCAACAGCCTTTTCCCATCTTCATAGCCTACACCTAAAGATTAAGGTGTTATAAAACCCAAAGGGAGGGATTGAAAGCGCATTTGCAAAATTATGATTGAGACAGTGAGAGATCTAACTTAATCGACTCCATCTTGCTTCTAACCTCCAAATTGTCTTTGTTCATTCCTAGGCATAGGCTGTACTAACTTTGGGAGAAACACAGTTTAAAGTTTAAACAAAAACGGTAACAGCCCTTTCCCAAAGCAGACCTCCTTCTTGCCTGGGGACTAGATTGCCTTTGTAGAACTAACATTAGCCACAAGATTAGAAATTATAGTTCATGAGTCACGAAGCTGGAGGCTACAAGACTCTGACCCTCCTTAAACTGCTTCTAAGATCAGTGCTTGAGATATTTGGCAGAGCCTGCACTTGATGGATCAGCTGGCACTTCCCAGGTCAATAAACTGGCTCATCTGATCTTGTGGCCCCCATCCAGGAAGTGACTCAGCACAAGAAGACAGCTTTGACTCCCTATGATTTCATCCCTGACCATTCAGCATTCCTGGCTCACTGGCTTCCCTCCACCCACCACGTTATCCTTAAAAACTCTGCTCCCCTAATGCTTGGGGAGACTGATTTGAGTATTTAAAAAACTCTGGTCTCTCACAAAAAAAAAAAAGAGAGAAAAGAAAATAAAATTGAGGTTGCAAAGAATAAGTGACCTCTGGATATTTTTGTTCACTTCTAGTTCCTTATCATGTTTATTAAGATATTATTTTAAATATAACTATAGCATTATGAAACTGAATATTTCCTCAGAAAAATATTTAGTGTGAACTTAAGTGATACTTCTGAAGCAGTGGAATTTTGGTTTCTTTCACTATATTTGATATACTAAGATGACCATTTTCTCCATATTTACAGAAGTAATCTGGTTTGCACTGAAACTACATTCTCAAAAAAAGCAGAATATAAAATGAATTTTTTAAAGAAATAAAATTTAAAGAAATAAAATATTTTCAAGTTTCTATTTAAGGAATCTATTTCCAAATCCATTTACGAAGTGAATATTTTTTCCAAAAATATTTAAAATATTGCTATATAAATTATAACTTGAAGCAACTAATCATCTTCTAATTTAGCTTAAAGAAAAAAATACAGGAATAGAAAACAGGTGTGTGTGTGTGTGTGCGTGTGTGTGTGTGTGTGTGAGAGAGATTTTTGGAAGGTTGCCCAAGAGACTGATATTTTTTTTCACCTGACTCAGAGTACTGATATAGAACCAATATACTCTCTGGATGACTGGTCGCCACTTAGTACAAAAGAGAGTTCAGTGGCTTCTTGCAGTGCCAGAAGTGCCAGTACTTGTCACATTGTGGACAAAGGCCAAAACAGCTCATCTCAATTGGGAAAAAGTATGCTGCTCATGACTTCTACAATGAGATGGAAAGAGAAGAATGGAATATATGTCCAATGTTTTTAGCTTTTTAAGAGGTTACCTAAGGGACTGACTTGTCTCATGTCACTTAGGGCACTGATGAGGAGCTGTCATCGTTTGAATACCTGGGGACTGCGAAGAACAAAAGAGAGCTTGGCATATAGTTCTGGAGGACCTGCAGTACCACAGACAGACACAAGAGAGAGCAAGAGCCCACAAGCTCCTAAAAAAGACACCAGCAAATCTCTCTAATATGGAAATTACATGCACAAGATCAGAGAAAATGTATTTCCATAACATGTTTGAGAGGCCCTCGGAATCTCTAGCCATGCTGATTGATGAAGGTATTCCCCTGTATGAAATAAAGATCCAACTCAGGAGGCGTTGACCAAAAAGGACACTGTGTAGCAACATAAAAGCATATAAAAACAAAAAGCGCTCTGGTAAAGGTAAATATAGAGATAAATACAGAATTCTATAATATTGTAATAGTGTTGCATAGAACACTTTTAATTCAACTAAAAAATGTAATCAATATAAGCATAAGAATAACTACAACTGTAAAACAATGTTAATGAATACAAAATATTTTTTAAAATGTAATTTGTAACATCAGTAACAACAAGTATGTTGGGAGGAGATATGAAAGAGTAGTTTTGTATGTAATTGTAGTTAAGTTGTTCTCATTTTAAATCAGTCTGTAAAAACTGGAAGTATTAGTTGTTTTTTCAAATAAAAAAATTACAACAAAAAATAAGGCACATGAAGAAACAGGAGAACATGACGCAAAGGAACAAACTAAATCTCTAGGAACTGACTCTAAAGAAATTGATATTTACAAACTATCTAAAAAAGAATTCAAAGTAATTGCTTTACAGAAGCTCAGTGTGCTACAAGAGAATGCCAGATAGACAACTAAATGAAATCAGAAAAACCACAAGTGAGCAAAATAAGAATATGTACAGAGATAGAAACTACATGAGAAAAAGAGAAGTAATTTTAGAGTTGGAAAATACAATAGGTGAATTGAAAAATTCACTACAGCAGATCAACAGCAGATTTCACAAAGCAAAAAAATAGTCAGTAAACTCTAACACAGGTCATTTGAAATTATCAAGTCAGAATAATAAAAAGAAAAAAAAGAATAAAGAAAAGGAAAGTCTAATTGATGTACCAACACCCACAAGCAGATCAATATACACATTATGTGAGTGTCTGAAAGAGAAGAGAGAAAGATTAGAGCAGAGAGTTTATTTGAAGAAACAGTGGCCAAAATTATCTGAAATGTGAGGAAGAAAACAGACCACATTAAATTCAAGAAGCTCAAATAACTTTAACTAAGAAAAACCCAAATAGATACAAAACAAGACACATTATAATCAGACTGACAAAAGTGAAAGGAGAGGCTTGAAACTAGTAAGAGAAAAGCAAGGCATCACATAAAAGGAGCTGCCATAAGATTATCAGTAGATTTTTTAGCAGAAACTTTAGAGACCGAAGGGAGTGGGATGATACATTCAAAAGGCAAAAGTAAATAAAAATTGCTCTCAAACATAAACACTGTATCTGGCAAAGCTATCTTTCATAAACCAAAAAGAAATAAAGACCTTCCCAGTTGAACAAAAGCAGAGGGAGTTCTTCACCACCAGACCTATATAAGAACTACCAAAGACAGTCCTTTGCATTGAACAAAAAGGACACTATGTAGTAACATAAAAGCATATAAAAACATAAAGCTGTCTGGTAAAGGTAAATATAGAGATAAATACAGAATTCTATAATATTGTAATGGTGTTGCATAGAGCACTTTTAGTTCAAGTAAAAAATGTAAGCAATATAAGCATAACTAAAACTGTAAAACAATGTTAATGAATACAAAATAGTTTTTAAAAATGTAATTTGTAACATCAGTAACAATAAGTATGTTGGGAGGAGATATGAAAGAGTAGTTTTGTATATAATTGTAGTAAGTCATTCTCATTTTAAAATAGATTGCTACAATTCTAGATATTGCATGTGATCCACATGATAACTACAAAGAAGATACTTATAGAAGATGAACAAAATCAATTGAGAAAGAAATCAAAGCATGACACAACAAAAGATCAATGAACCCAAGGGAAGACAGCAAGAGAGAACAAAAGGGACCAAACCAATACCATACATACAGAAGACAGTTAACAAAATGGCAATAATAATTCAGTAATTACTTTATAAATGGGTTAAAGTCATCAATCAAAAGACACAGTGTGGCTAAATAAATTAAAAAACATCAAGATCCAACTATATGCTGTTTATAAGAGACTCACTTTAAATAAAAAGACATGCATAGGCTGAAAACAAGAAGATGGAAGATTTTCCATGCAAATTTTAATCAAAAGACAGGAGAGTTGACAATACTTACATCAGACAGAATAGGCCTTAAGTCAAAAACTATCACAAGAGACAAAGAAGTGCAATATGGTTATAAAGGTTTAATTCACCAGGAAGACATAACAGTTGTAACTATATATGCACCTAATAGCAGAGCACTCATATATATGAAGCAAACCCTGACAGTAATGAAGAGAGAGATATAAAGAGCAACATTATAATTGTAGGAGATTTGAATACCCTATTTTCAATAAGAGATAGGCCAACCAGAGAGATTAACAAGAAAATAGAGGACTTGAACAACACTATGGATAAACTGGACCAACAGACATATGTAGAACATTAAACCTGAAGTTTGCAGAGGAAGGAGATAATAAAGAATAGAGCGGAAATAAACTCAATAAATAATAAAAAATTAAAAATCCATAACATAAAGTATGTTATTTGAAAAGATTAACAGAACTGGCAGATTTTTAGCTGGACTACAAGTAGAGACCCAATTAACAAAAGTTAGAAATAAAAGAGGAAACATTACAACCAATGCCAAAGAAAGAAAAGGGATCATAAGAGACTATTATGAACAATAACATGCTAAAAAATTGAATAACTTAGAAGAAATGTATACATGTCTAGAAACATACAATCAACCAAGACTGAATCATGATGAGATAAAAAATCTATAACTAATGAGGAGATTGAATGAGTAATTGATCAGTAATAATAAAAAACATTCTCCCAACAAAGGAAAGCACAGGACCAAATGACATCACTCTATTAAGCAAAGTTGAGGGTACAAGTCAACATTCAAAAATCAGTGACATTTCCATACAATCACAATGAATAATCTGAAAAGAAAATAATATTCATTTATAATAGTATCAAAAAGAATAAAACAATACTTAGGAAAAAAATATAACCTAGAAGGTGAAACACCTGTACATTTTAACTACAAAATACTGCTTAAAGAATGTAAAGACGATATAAGTAAACAGAAAGACATCTTGTTTTCATGTATTGGAAGACTTCATATTCTTAAAATGCTCATAGTACCCAAAGTCATCTACAGATTCAATGCAATCTCTGTGAAAATCCCAATGACATTTTTGCAGAAATATAAAAAAAAAGACTACAAATAGCCAAAACAATCTTGAGAAAATTAAAAAAAAACCTGGAGCCCTCATATTTCCTAATTTCAAAACATATCACACAGCTACTATGATCAATACAGTATGGTAATGGCATAAAGATAGACCAATGGGTCTATGAAACAAAATAGAAAAAAATCCTTTTAAAAAGCTGTTACATTTATAATGAAATGATCTTTGACAAACTGCTAAGGCTTTGCAATGGAGAATAGTCTCTTCAACAAATAGTGATAGGAAAGTTAATGTATATTTGTAATGCTTGAATTTGTTATTGAAAATGCAATTACTTATTGTGGCTGTTTTCAAGAAGAAAATTGAGTTTATAAAGGATAAGTCAACTCTAGATATTTTTGTTCATTCCTGGTTTCTTAATGTGTTTATTAATTAATAAGTTATTTTAAATATAACTATAGTACTAGTAAACTAGATATTTGGGGAATATTTAGTGTAAACCAAAGTGGTACTTCTCAAGCAATAGAATTCACTTGCAGAAGAATGAAGTTGAACCCTACTTTACACCACATACAAAATTTATTTCAAAATGGAATAAAAGCCTCAACATAAAACTTGAAACCATAAAAGTCCTAGGGAAAAACAAAGTTGAATAAAAAAGTTTTGTAACATTGGATCTCACAATGATTTCTTGGTTACCACATCAAAAGCACTAGCAAGAAGGCACAAATAGATAAATGATACCACCAAACTTGAAAACTTCTGTGCAGCAAGGGAAACAATCAACAGAGTTAAAAGGCAACCTATGGAATGAGAACATTTGCAAAATATGTATCTGAAAAGGGATAAATCTCACAGGTATGTAAAAACTCCTATAACTCAACATCAAAAAACACCAATTAGTCAAATTTAAAAATTAGCACTAGATTTAACAGACAGTTTCCAAAGGAGATATACAAATGACCAATGAGAATATAAAAAGATGTTCAATATCACTTGTCCTTAGGGAAATAAAAATCAAAACCACAAGAAAATATTACCTTATACCTGTTAACATGACCACTATAGAAACAAAACAAAATGAAAAACAACACAAATATTGCTGAGGATGTGGAGAACTTAGAATTGTTGATTGTAACACAAAACACACTGTTAATTGTAATGTAAAATGATACAGTTGCTATGAAATACAGCATGAAGGTTCCTCAAAAAATTCAAAATAGAACTACCATATGATCTAGCTATCCCATTATTGAGCATATATTCAGAGGAAATGAAATCTGTACATTAAAGAGATATCCACCTTCCCGTGTTTATTGCAGTACTATTCACAATAGCCAAGATATAGAGACAACACAAGTGCCCACTGATGAATAAATTGATAAAGAAAATGTGGTACATACACACAATGGAATACAATTCAACAACAACAAAAAATAATGAAATCCTGCCATTTGCAACAACATGGATGAACCTGAAGGACATTATGCTAAGTATAATATGCCAGGCACAGAAAACAAATACTGCATGATCTTACTCATATGTGGACTCTAAAATAGTTGATCTTGTAGAAACAGAGTATAATTACAGTTATCAGAAACTGGGGATTTAGAGCACACAGGAGGATGGGAAGATGGATGTATTTGTTACTTGGATAGATTTAACCATTCCATAATGTATAAATACTTCAAAACATCATGTGGCTCACAACAAAAAATACAATGTTACCTGTCAATTTTTTAAATTAAAATATTTATAAACCTTTAGAAGATAAATGTAAAGGAAATTTAAAAAGAAAAAGAAAAAGAAAAATCTACTGGTATTCCAAGTTTTCCAAACATACTTGAAAATGAAAAGTTTGTTGATGATAAAAATATTAATATTTTACTTAATGATAGTGCTTTATAGGGAAATATTGCCATATGGTAATACACTTATTACAGACTGGAAAATCAGAATCTGAAAGCCCCATACCAACATTTTCAACGATTTGGAGAAAATGTCAGAACATAAAGAAAACAAGAAAACTCACTGTAAATGGTTTAAAATTTTAATTCAAGAGATAAATTATGTATAACATTTACTTATTAGCAATTCCTTTTGTGGCAAATAATTCATAAAGAAATATTTAACTTATTTCTTCAAAGAAAAATGACAATGTAAGAAATCATTTGAGTGTACAAATCTTTCATTTTGATTGTGGTATTTGTAATTCTCAATTTTTGGAGTATTCAACTGGTATATTATTATATATAACCTGCCATACTTGCATATCTATTTTCTTTCAATTGTCTTGATCAATACAGGGAAAAAATGCTACAAATAGGGCAATTGAGCTTTATTAGTGTTTGGCTTTCAGGAAAAATTTCATCCATGTATAATTTGTGTTTATTTAGAACATTTTTTAAAAGAAGTGAATGAAAGGAGCTATTTTTAAAGGTCATAATGAATTTTGTAGATGAATCATAGGTAAACCTATTTAGCTCACAAAAGCATAGGGATCTAGGAGTAATATTTTTCCACAATCTTCCTTGGTAAAGGAAGAAAATGAAAAGCACGAAATACGAGATCTGATCTGGGATTTTCATCTGTAATTTATTTAACAAATTCCAAAGGCTATGATTACATAGAATAAGTAGTTGCAACAACTGTTTTTGGAGTCAGATCTAGATTCATATTCCAGAATTAACTCTTACTAGCTGTGTGAGTTTGAATATGGACTTCACTCTTCTGTATCTCAGTTTTCTCATACATATATAATGGGGTTAATAAGTTGGCATGTCTTATAGAATAGTTATAAGAATTATATTAGATAAACAGTTAAATGTTTAATACAGTCCTGGTGCATAATTAAATCTGTTAGCTATTATTAATGTTATATTATCAAAACAGAAGGGACAGGGAAATCTTTGTAAACCACATCCTTAACCAGCATGTGGCTGAGAGTAGTTAAGGGCAATGGATCTGGGTCAGACTGCCTGAGTGTGACACTTACTAACCCTACCCAGCCCCAACTAAGCCTAACTCTAATTAACTCCATCTTACTCTAACTTACCTAGTTGTAAGATCTTGGCAAACTATTAGTATTTAACCTATGACTCAGTTTTCTTATTAGGAAAACAAGCATAATTGATAGCACTTGTTCTGAGATTGTTATGAGAATGACATGTGCAGATAGGTTGAAGGTTCTTGGAACAGTCCCTGACAGATGTGACTACACACATTCATCTTTTATCATTCTTTGAGCATCTACGGGTTTCACTATGGCTCAATATCTGATAACATCATTAGAATGACAACCATTGCTGCACTTCTATATTCTTGTAAGCTCTTAAAAATCTACACGGACAAGTGCAATGTTTAGAAAATTATTTTCTGGGGAAAAGTCTGGAACCTTCATAATCCAGAGCTGCAAGTATTAATTAAGAGCAACAAACGTCTGAGCTCCCCAAGGCAGCCTTAGTTTTTATTTGGGCTCACAATTCCTGTTTTCTTCTCGTGAGATGCCATATGTGCTCAAAAACCTCTGAGAGATTTTGCTTAGTGATCTACACCAGCTTCTTTTCTTTGTTATCTTTAATACTCAGCAAGATTCAAATATCAGCCCAGTACTTCATAAAACCTGTAGAGTTCAGGTTACTTCCAACCACGGGGTTTGGACTAATTCCAGTAAATCATCATTGCAAAGCACATGCTTGCTAATGATGTAAACCAAGAAGGGAGTGTATAGTGTTTGTTTTGACAAGTTTGGCCCCACAGTGTTTGAGAATATGCTACTCTTGCTGTCTCAACCTTGGAGATTGGAACTATCATTAAAATAATAGTAAAAAATCATCTTCCCTTGCAAAGATCTTTGGTGGCTTTTCCTTGCCTACAGGATCAAGTCTGTCTTACCTAGTCTCTAAGGGTTCCTGTTCGTGAACTCTAATTGCCTATCCTCTTGGCCACAGTGTTTGTTACAACGTGTCTATAAGTTTTTTCTCACAGAGTTCTATAATAAAATTAAAATTGAGGTCAAATTAGATCGAGAAACATATTCTAAGCTTCTCTAAGTATTCATACTGTACTTTAACATAATAAAGGCTCTGAGAAGGCCTGCATTAAAGAAACCGGCCTGATTTCAGTCAATTTGAACTTATCTGATCAAATGAAGTGAACAACCAACCCAATCCCAAAGCACCTTTTGCCATTTGAAGCACAACCAGCTGGAGAAACACCGTCTTGAAAGAAAATATTATTCAATGAGACTAATTTATTTTCTCTTTCCAAATAACGTATGCCCCCACTCCCATTTCCTGTGTGTGCCTGTGTATATCTGTATGTATGAGTGTGCATGAATATTCTCAACTTGACCACATCCCTCATCCTCCACCCCCTAGGAATACTTTTCTCCCACATTTTGACACACCCACATTGTGCCATTTGAGTCTCTCCTGTCATGTCTAGCAGACAGTGACTTTCACCCTGATTGAGATGGCTTCAGCCCTTACTATCATATATGTCCTACTGTTTACCCTGGTATCACATCAGTTATCATTCTTTACATATGGAAATTGGCAGTCTAAGTTCTTGAAATCAGCAATCACTGTTCAGTTCTTTAAAAAATGAATCAATTTGTAGTCAGGATGAGGTCTCATAGCCCAGCCTGTTCTCATTGGTGACCTTGCTTTGGACAAGCCTTTCCCCTCAGGGCCTCAACGTCATGGTCTGAACATTCCTCATGGATTTGCTATTGGTATAAAGTAAGATGCCTTTTTTTTTTTTTTTTTTTTAAAAAAAAAAACGAGACAGAGTTTTGCTCTTGTTGCTTAGGCTGGAATGCAATGGTGCAATCTTGGCTCACTGCAATATCTGCCTCCCAGGTTCAAGCCACTCCTCTGCCTCAGCCTCCCAAGTAGCTGGGATTACAAGCACCCACCACCACACCCAGCTAATTTTTGTATTTTTTGTAGAAACGGGGTTTTCACCATGTTGAGGTCTAGAGCTAGAGGTCTCTAGCTCCTAACCTCAGGTGATCTGCCTGCCTTGGCCTCCCAAAGTGCTGGGAAGTAAGATACTTTACGTGCAGGATCTGGCATACAGAGGACACTCAATAAATATCATTAATATTGTTGTCATGTCACTCCCATGATGCCTAGCCTTTTATAGTTACTGAACGATTTTAGTCACTGGTTTAATTAATGGAATGATACTGTTTGCTCTCCGCAAAGTTCCTCAGCTTCTGTTATCCCATCTGTAACGTACTAAGCAATAGGCATAGACAACCGAGTGGCGATGGGAATATGCAAAGCATGTTGCAGGGATGAAAAGGGTGAGGGCTCTGGGACAGAAGCTGCAGGTGAGAGGGTCGAGAGGGGGTGGGGTTAGCCAGCAAAGGGCTTTGAGGGTTAGCGCTGCCCCACTACACAGGCCACTCGGCCGTTTCTCTACCCAAGCGCCATGAGAATGGCACATAAACACCCTCTCGTCATTTGTAATGTTTCTCTTTCTTGATCTAACAGGCCTGAACAATATGCTGATTTGATATTACACCATTCTGACAAAAGAAAATGATATCGATTCTAAAAGGAATAGCGTGTTTTGTAATGTTAATGGCTTGAAACCTCTTTTTTCCCAATGCAGAATCTCTGTGAGAAAACAGTGGCCCTCATTAATGCCTTGCGTACAGACTCCTCATTGTTTTTACTTGTGCTATTTCTTTGCACTTGGATGCAGAAGCAATAAATTTCCAGGGAAATGAAACTCACTTATCAGATTTCCTAGCATCAAGTTTCATATTAGGAATGAAAAAATCAGTCTAACTGGACTCAATATATCTGTAAACCAATATATGTAAGCAGTATCAGAGATTAAGCCGTCATCATTGCATTTGTGAGCTTCCCATTTCAATCTGGAAGGAATAACCATTTTCCTAGCTGTTATTTAATGATGTAAAATATTCCTTAAAACAATAAATGAAATCAATTCAGGCAACATTCAAAAGACCAAATATTGTTCTCTTTGAAAGAAAAGCATGAATCACATGAGCACATTTTCCCTCTAAAATGTTAATTTCCTAAATTTTAAAGGGAGTAATATTTTTACTCTTTTAGTGATGCTATCAAAGGTACTAAAAATCAGTTTATGAGGCAATCTGATGATTCTCATTTAGCAAAAAAGTTCTCATTCCAAAGTCTTTGCTTTTTCAATTCAAGATCAAGTTCTAACCAATATAATTTGCTTAACATTGTTTTAGTTTACTACAAGGCACTTCCCTTTTTACCAAGAAAGTATTCACAATCTCACATAAAAATATAAACTTATTATTAAAATATGCAACAATAACCGCGGATGCATTTCTATTTATCATTGCCCTGCTCATCTGGAGGATGGGGAATGACTGAGATGAACTATAATTATTGGTTTCTCTATTTTATGTTTGGATTTTTACAAACATGCACATACAAACACAAATGCACACGATAAATGTATGTACAAGTTATTGCATATACTATGTATACTTAAAATTCTAATTAAAACAGTTAGCTATGACTCTCATTTAGCAGCACGTAAAATGAGTAATTATGCTTGTTGAAAGAGGCTAGGAAACAGCGTTAGCAACTGTGAAAGAGCAGCTCATAGATCTGCAACCTTTAAACCAAGAAGTTGGTAGAGAGAAAAATCAGAAAGTAAAAACCAAATGTGACATCTTACCAGTGCTCTCTCTGCAAGTGTGCTGCGATGTATTGTTTATAAGCGATGTTTTTAATTTATACTGCAAGAGTCCAACGTCCTTCCCGCAAAAGCACATGCCTGCAGATTTAACCAAAATTTTCAAAGATTCAAAATGTGATAGCCATTTTATGAATACCTTCAATCCAGAGCATCTGCACAGTGTCTGAATTGAACATTTAGACAAACATTTCAATTTTAAACTCCTCTTTAAGGAAAAACTTTGTTTAAAAAAAAAAAAAAACACTTAAGGACCAAATTGTACCAAAAAGATACTGTTAACAGATATTTATGCATTTGTAGTTTAGAATAATGTTTTAAAATAATATATAAAAATATTTTGTAAAATGGAATAAAAGAGAAAATAAGAAAGAAAAACAAAAACGAAAACAAGACGACCCGTGCTGTGACGAAAGAGGAAATAGAAAGGGCCGAAGTTCTAATTCACTGGGCACTTGCAGCTCACCTTTGTTGAACAACTGGCCTTGAGAACTTTGTCAGTTATGTTTTATTCCACAAGTTTGTTGTTTCTGAATCCTCATTTTCACTTTTTTAGATGGTCAGACAAGGCTTAAATAGTGCCTCGATTTATAGTTATATATCAATTTCTAAAGCAACTTACCAAATCGCACTTATTGTCCTTTAATCAATAGGTGCTCTTTAAACTTTTTTTTTCTTTAAATGTAGTCATTTCTGTTACAAATCTGCCCAGATCTCCAAATTCACCTACAGAGTGCCCAGAAAGTCTACAATTTCCTTTCTGATCTCTGCCACTAGGAGGCACTGCAGCCTGCTTTATGAAGGGGATGAAATCTGGTGAAGTGAATATTCCACCCAACTATGGCTCCGGTGTCATTCCCTATTTAATGGCTGTCAGTGAGGGGGAAAGACAACGTGGCGGGTAATTAAAACCAAATTGCAGGCAGGAGATGACTGCACAAGAATGATATTGTCATTAATACTGATTTAACATGCACCTGGGTAAGGTGAGGGAGTGCGGCAAGGGAATTCACACTGAAGCCAGGGTTGCCTGATTTAAAGATGTAGTGTTTCCAGCTGAAGCATGTTTAAAAACTGAATAAAACCATCATATTATGACAGCAGAAATAAAATGGAAACAAATGTTCTACATATGTCTGTTAAGAAAAAAAACCTTCTATTTCTTCTAGTTCCATGGACGGAGCATGTGTCTCCTCCTCTGAAGTTCAAAAGTATTTTTGCAGAAGGTTTTCTTCCCCTGTTGTCGGCTTCTCCTGAATAGGTTTGTAATCTGTTCATGTAGTTTTCTGTTTTCACAAGACTGTGGAGATAGAACATTTTGGGAGAGATATTTACCCCATGGGACTCGGGATTTTCCAATCATGAACACCTTGCTGAAGCCATTGAAATCTAGGACTGAAACCTTGTCAAAGGTGTGAGCAATAAATATGTTTATAGTATGAGGCAGGTGGCTCACTAAAGTAAATCCCCCCAAAAAGGAAGAGGATTTCTCATGTTAGCATCCCTGAAATCTCTTTAAAAATTTGAATGATAAGTGGCAAAACCCAGGAAACAACGACTAATCTAAGTTCAAATTAAGTAGTCTGTTTTGCTTAGCATATGTAAAATAATCTAGCTAATATATTTCCATACTCACTAAATATTTCCATATTATGGCTTAGGCTAAATTTTACGTTTGTTGTCAGAGGAAAAGTACCATGGTCTAGATCATGTACAAATTAAAAGCAACCTCCTATTTAAAGGGTTATTGGATGTTTCAGGCAGAAAATGTGCCAAAGATTCGTTTACATATAAGGAGAAATGATTGCAGTTCACCCTACTATGTCTGGAGTTTGTTCCTTCCAGTGGGTTCGTGGTCTCGCTGACTTCAAGAATGGAGCTGCAGACCTTCGCCTGAGTGTTACAGCTCTTAAAGATTGCACAGACCAAAAGAGCGAGCAGCAGCAAGATTTATTGTCAAGAGCGAAAGAACAAAGCTTCCACAGAGTGGAAAGAGACCTGAACTGGTTGCTGCTGCTAGCTGGGGTAGCCAGCTTTTATTCCCTTATTTGTTCCTGCCCATGTCCTGCTGATTGGTCCATTTTACAGAGTGCTGATTGGTCCAGTTTACAGTGTGCTGATTGGTCCATTGTACAGTGTGCTGATTGGTGCATTTTACAAACCTCTGGCTAGTTACAGAGCCCTGATTGGTGCATTTTACAATCCCAGCTACAGAGTGCTGATTGGTGCATTTTACAATCCTCTTGTAAGACAGAAAAGTTCTCCAAGTCCCCACCCCACCCAGAAGTCCAGCTGGTTTCACCTCTCACTATATTGAAAACCCTGTCCTGATTGATAAATCTTCTTTTGGTTTCACCTTAAATGAAATGTGTGCATTATAGAAATTGTTATCCTTCTGTCCAGGGCCAAAAGAGATGATTCATTAGGGATGCCATGAAAATTTATAATCACATCATAAAGAAAGTAAATTTAAAGAGCATTCCTTTCACAATAAAGAACATATTATTGAGAAAGAGCTCACTAAACAAGGTGAGGTAGGAAAAAATGATCAAATATCGTGGTTGCTGGATCTAGACAATAAGAGTTGTTTTCATGCCCAAATCATGATTTACAGAACAGTGATCAAATCTTCTGAATTTATTCCACAATACTTTGCTATTGACATTTTTAATAGGTTTTACATTTACAGATCTTTTATTTATCTATTTGTTGGTTTGTTTCATTTCTTCATTTTTGGAGATGGTCGCTGGACTCAGGAGCAGATAGACATATAAAAAGCACAAGTAAGCCTAATAACATTGAAAAAAGGATAAAAGTTGGGACTTTTGCCTTTATGAAGCAGTACACATATTCTGTTGTATCACGGGATCCACTACTTGCTACTGAGATTATAGAGGATTAAATGAGAGATGAAATAGAAAGGAAGTTTATTTCATTTGCCCTTTATAAAATGTCAAAGAGAATTTTCTCTAAGGAGGAAACTTCTGGAAACTGTGATACTTCCTGGATGATCCAACCTGCCCATTCAGGCCAGGGGCTCTTTGATACCCAAAACCCAAGGCAGGAGAAGCTGCCCTTTGGGTGCCAGACAGAATTTTGTTTTCCAATCCATTTCTCACATTTGCACTGAAGACATCAGTGAAGCTCATATCCACTCAAGTCTGTGAATTATCTAGGATCAGTGGGTCTTATTGGGGAGTGGTAGAAGAAGATCCCAGTGGTCTCAACAGAGAAATAATTTTGGAAATGATGAGTATCCTCACATTTCAAGCTGTATAATAACTGCACAGTATCTGAAACCCCAATTGTTAAGGAAACTTGCTGACATAAGTGAAAAGGACAATTATTTGGACAGAAAAGGATGATTTGCTATAATTAATATTTACTTAGGAACAGCTACACATGGCAGGTCCCCTTGTTCTGACTGGTCTGTACCAGGGCACATGTGTTGGAGACATGCACAGTGACAAAAGGATCAGCACTTAAGCTCTCTTTCTGATTTTCACCCCATTTACTTTTGGATGAAACTTGGCACTCACAATCTCTTGAACTGTTCTCCCAGGTTGACGGTGTAACAAATATAATTTTTCAGCAAGATGGCTGCTGCCAGAAGCAGGCTCAGAAATGTCCATTTTAATTAAACATTTTACTTTCAATTACATTTCACAGTTTGCACATGGTGATACACGCTTTCATCACAAGGACTTTCAGATTGCTATATTAGTACCGTTTTCCTATGCAGGGAAATGTGTATCAGTGAAAATTACTCACATATGAAAAACAGTTTTTCCTTTGACTTGATCTATGGAAAGTTATTTACAAAAAGAGAATAGTAGTAGCTATTTCTAGACTTCTGGCCAGATTTTGAGGTGTTCAGTAGCAGGGAGCCCCCAAACTGATAAAGGGGCAATGGTAATGATAACTTATAGCAGAAAAAACTTGTGTTTTGTTATGTGTGCTCTTTCTTGATATGAGAAAAATATATGGCTATGCAACTTTACTGATGTTTCTGTGCCAAGATAAGTTATTTTAAAAAACAATTTTCACTTAAGAGTATCCAAAATTTATAAAGTACCCCTAAAAGCAAATTAACGAGATTTGATTCCTATCCTCCAGAAGCTTATAATACAAAGTATACACTCACACAGACATGTATTTTGTTTCAAAATGATACATAAACACATATTTCAAGAACCTTTTCAGATGTCTCCAGATTAGGAAAATATCTTTACTGTAACAAGATAGTAAACTCATTGGTGGCTCTTTCCGGAGCACACCACTTGAATAATTTATCATTCCAAGAAGGCAGGGAAGAAGTTTTTGTCAGGGTGCAGCTTATACTTTTCTTTTTAAGCAGATAAAATTGGGGAACAGTGCAGGCCAGGCATCATTTTTTAAATATTCATCTGAGAGAGAAAACAGTTTTAAATATTTCCTGGAGAGAAAACAGTTTGTGAGAGACCACTTCACATTGTTTTAAGTGAAATGTCTTGGGTAGTCATCCCCCCATCCCAGGCATTTAACTAGAAATTAAACAAGAGCTGAAATTCTCTTGGACCAAATGCTCTCTGCCGATTCCCCTACAAATAAGCCTCCATGGCGATTTCTTGGTTAAAGTCAGCCTAGGAGGGAACTACGTAAAGGTAGAGAAAGGTTTAATTTTGTTCTTTCAGATTCACTTTGAACACTGTTTTTTCTTTCTTTATAAATTTATTATTATTAAATGATATTAAATGTATCAGCCTGCCTTTCTTTCCTTCTTTCCTCCCTCCCTCGCACCCTCCCTTCTTTCCTTCCTTCCTTCCTTCCTTCCTTCCTTCCTTCCTTCCCTCCTTTCTTCTTTCTTTGCTTTCTTCTTATATTTCTTGATTAAAAAAGGCTCAGAAAAATATATTTGTATATTATTTAGTTATTTGTTTCACACTATTTCCACATTAGTAGAATTATCTCGAAGACAACTGAGAGGTCAGCTTTTACAGGATATTAGATTATAAAATTCATATTTGTGTCATGGAGGGGTACTCATCCTTGCATTTAATTCTCAAAGGAACACATTAAGAAAATATCTTCACAGAATGTAGGTAGAATAATTCTAAAGAAGGAAAAGTATTCAAAAAACTTACCAGTATAGCTGTGAATGATGGTAGGACTAAATTCAAGATTAGCCCACTACATAGAACAGATAGTTTTTCTAAGTTTACCTTCACAAGACCTTCTTTTTTCAATAATTGATTGCATGAGCTAAAAGTCATGACAGCCACATAAGACAGGAGATTATTATTTCTCAAATGAAGAAACTGAAGTACTTAGGCAAAGACACACATTTGGATCGCCCGTGTTGAGATAATGTTTTACCTGACAAGCTGACACAGTGAATCCCAATGCTCCCACACAGTTACATGTGGAATGAAGAGCCAAGCATACATCCCATTTAAGGAAATGAGTTGTGCTCCTCCTGCTCTAATCTCCAGAAAGACAAAGCCTTAAAAGATCAGCTGGACAAAAAGACTCCCCAAAAAGAGGCTGTGGGCCACCCCCAGAAAGCAGGCAGGACTAGTCGTGGGATGCACTCCACATTCAGAAAAGTGATCCCCCATAGAACCCTATATACATGTAAATAGTGATCCCTCATAGAACACATGTAAGGTATATAGCTACATCCTTTGAATATTTGTGCATATATATGTGCACATGTGTGTAACACATACATGCCACACGTGTGTTTTATTATCTGGATGATGGTAAAAGATGTCTTAGAAAAAATTATTCAATTTTGAAACGAACCCACCCATCAACACTGAAAATATTAGTAATCTACTACTTAGATTCTCTTATTATTGTTGTTAAGATTTTATTATTGTTGTTGTTATTTTATCATTCTAATGACTAACACAGGCCTAGCATCTGAGCCCTTCTTCAATCATTTACCCCAGAATGACCTTAACCAAGTAACTAACTTGCCTCCTTAGGCATTATTTTTTTTTCTTTGCAACATTATAATAAAAATAATAATTGGATTACCTAGGTAGACAACAATTAAATAAGTGAATGTATGTAAAGTACTGAGCCTAGGATATAAAAAAAATTTATACTCAATAAATGTCAACTAATTATTATTATTATGCATAAACAGATATGTATTTGAATTTCTAAGGAGAGGCAGATATTATAGACCAAGTTATTTATGAGTTTACGTTATTAAGCCTGTCCTAAGTACTGACTACAGAGCTTAGTACCCAAGAAGTGTCCAAAGAAGTGATTTTGAATTAATTAAATATTTCTCTTGACCCTGTTTTAAAATATGCTAATCTTACTATCCAGGATAAGGTTTACACTTAATACCCATTCCCTGAAGAGAGGTACACTGCCCTCTCATCTCTCCATATCTTTTAAAAATCCTTCTAGAATGTCTTTCTCCTGAATTGTTTCCAGGTTGTTGGCTATTATGGTTAATGCTGTCATAAATATTTGCATCTATGCCATTGAAATGAACATATCTCTTTTGATTTCTTTTGGGCAGCTATCTAGAAGTTGAATTTCCAGATTATTTGGTTAGTTTATGTTTAATTTTTTAAGAAGCTGCCAAAGAGTTTTCAAAACAGCTGTACTAGTTTACATACCCTTGGGCAATGTATGAATGTTCCTGTTGCTCCATGGTCACACCGATGCTTGTTTTTGTCTGACTTTTGCATTATGATGATTCCAGTGGATATTTAGTGTTGCCTCATTATAGTTTAAATTTGTATTTCTTAATGACTAATGATGTTGAGAGTCTTTTCATGGGTTTATTTGGTCTTTGGTGAAACTATTATTGAAGTTGTTGCCCATGTTTTAAATTAGGTTTTACTTTCTTATTATTAAATTGTAAGTGACATTTATGTATTTTAGATCTATGATTTTTTAAAATCAGATATATGATTTGAAAATATTTATTCTCAGGCTTTCACTTCTCTTTTCATTCTCTTAACACTGTCCTTTTAAGCAGAACTTTTTAATGTGGATGAAGTGAAATTTGTACAACTATTCTTCTGTATATCAAGACCTCGGTGTCATATCTAACAACTCTTTTTGTGTTGAGAGTTAGAAAGGATTTTCTCACAAATCTTTAATCTTAAAGTTATATTTTTTTATCGCTTACATTTAGGTTTATAATCCTTTTTGAGTTAGCCTTTGTGAATGGTGAGAGGTAGACATCAAGTTCATTTTGTGCATGCAGTATCTACTTGTCTTAGTTTCACTTGTTGAAAAGACCCTCCTTTTCCTGATTGAAGTACCTTGACACCTTTGTTAAAGATACCAATTGTCCATAGATGTACAAATTTACCTATGGAATTTGAAATCTATCCCATTAATCTAAATGCCTATATTTGCATAATCACAGCACTTTTTGATTAATCTGACTTTATGGTAATCTTTTCTATAAGGTAGTATAGTATGCAGCACCTTAAAATGACCTAGATTTCCCATCATAATCCCTGGGACTATGAATATGATAAAATATTATGCCTAGATTATGAGACACTACTTGGTAATAGTGACTTTGCATGTGTGATTAAGGTTACTAATCAGTTGGCTTTGACTTAATCAAAAGAGAGTTCTTGGGCATGGTGGCACGTGCCTGTAATCCCAGTTACTCGGGAGGCTGAGGCAGGAGAATCACTTGAACCAGGGAGTCAGAGGTTGTGGTGAGCCGAGATCGTGCCACTGCACTCCAGCCTGGTGACAGAGTGTGAGACTCTGTCTCAAAAAAAAATAAAAAATAAACAAATAAAAAAAGTCTCCTCTGCATGGACCTGATCTAATGACACCAGTGCTTTGAGAGCAGACTTTCTCTGACAGTAGTAGAGAATATCTAGGAGAGACTTTGTGTGCGAAGAAGATGTGGTTCATCGTTGCTTCCTTAAGGATAGAGGAAGCATTATGAAAACAAATGCAGGAGGGCTCTAAAAGCAAGCAGCAGCTTCTAAGTGATAGCAGCATGGTAGCAGGTGCTTCAGTTCTGCAGCAGGAAGAAGGCAGATTTTTCAAGAACAGGAATGAGCTTTGAGATCAGTGGAGAACAAAGCTAGCTGACACTTTTGTTTCATTCCTGTGATACACTGAGTATAAAAATCAGCCCTGCCATGCTGCACTTCTGATACAGGGAACTGTCATGGACTAAATGGTTTTTGTTTTAAATGGCTCCATTTGTGATCATTTGTTTTATGACAAAAGTGAACTAACGAAGACATTGTAAATTCTTCAACTTTATTTATCTTTTTCAAAATTGATATGGATGTCCTAAGCACTCTTCATTTTCATACAAAGTTTGAAATTTGACCGGTTAAATTCTACAGAGAAGTCTGCAGGATTGCACAGAATTGGTAGGTCATTTGGGGTAGAATTGCCGTCTTAATAAAATAATGTTAAGTCTTTCAATCTGTAACATTGAATAAATGTTCTTCTATTTAAATCTTTTTCTAATTCCTCTCAACAATGTTTTATTTTCCTTAATATACAAATCTTGCAATATTTTATTAAATTTATTCCTAAGTGTTTTTTCTTTCTATGATGTTATCAATTGAATTATTTTCTTAATTTTAGTTTTGAATTGTTCCTTGCTAGTAAACAAAAATGCAATTGATTTCTGGATAGTGAATTTGTATCTTCTGCCCTTGCTACAAATGTGTAATTATTTTAGTAGTTTTTGAGGTGATTCCTCAGGATTTTTTACACAAAGTATCAAGTTAGGTGCAAAAAATTATTTGAAATTTTCCTTTCCAAACCCAGTGCTTTTTCTCCCTCACTATGAAATTTACTTAGATATCAAGGAAAATGTTGAACAGAAAGTAGTGAGACTGGAAAAACTTGTCATGTCCCCCATCTTAGCTAGAAACACTTCGGTCTTTAACCATTAAGCTTGATGTCAGCTGTGAGGCATTTTTCAATAGATATATTTATTAAATCGAGAAGTTCCATTTTATAATCAATTTGCAGAATGATTGTTAAATTGGTAAATTGTTGAATGTGTATTAAATTTTGTAATATGCTTCCTTAACCTATTAAAAGGATACTATTTTTGTTTTTTATTCTATCAATATGGTACATTACATTAATTTTTTTTGGATGCTAAACTAAGCTTTGATTCCTAGAGTAAACCTCATTTGTCATGATATATGATGCTTTTGTAATATGTTGCTCGATTTCATTCACTGATTTTTTAAAGACACCTGTGTTTCTGTTTATAAGGGTTCCTGGTCTGCAGTTTTATTTTATTGTGGTGTCTTCATCAGGCCTCCGTTTCAGAGTAATCATGAATCCTTAGAATGAGTTGGGACAGGTTTTCTCTACCTCTATCATCTGAAAGAGCTTGTAAAAGATTGGTTTGGTTTAAATATTTTATTGTATTCACCAAAGAAATCTTCTGAGCCTGAAATTTTTGGGAGAGAGGGATGTTTGTTATTATATACTTTCTATGCTTGTTATCAATGTATTCAAAAGTTTTATTTCTTTGTGAGCCAGTTTTGGTAATTTGTGTCTTTTAAGGTATGTGTCATTTTATCTCTGCTGTCTAATTTTCTGACATATCAAAATATAAAATATGAAGAAATATGTTCATCATATTCCCTTATAATCATATTCATTTGTTAGAGTTAATGATGATATCCATTTTTTCATTCCTAGTTTTGATAAGTTGCATCTTCTTTCTTTTTCTCTGTTAGTTTAGCTAAAGGATGATCAATTTTCTTGAAATTTTAAGAAACCAATTTCTGAGTTTATTGATTTTCTTCATTTTTTCCTTTTCTTTTATTATTCTTTTTACTCTACCTGTCTTCAGTTTAGTTTTCTACTTTTTTTCTAATTATCAGTCCTTGCTAACGTTTGACAACTGGACCTGAAACTTACTCTCACGCAAACAGAAAATTGGCCACAATCTGCTTTTCTTTTTTTTTTTTTTAACATACTATATGATTTAATCGTTATGAAATTTAAAAATAGATAAAACAAGCCTTTACTTGTAGAAATTAGAACTACAGTTGCTTCTGGAACAGGTAAGGGGACTGTCTCTAAAGGAGCACAAGCAAATTTCAGGAGTGATGAAAATGTTCTACATGTTTTTTTGTGTAATGACCACATTAGTGTATATACATTTGTCAACATTCATTGATTGGTATATTTAAGATATATTAATTTTATTACATATAAAGTAATCACAATTTTTTAAGTTCTTTTGTTATTATTATTATACTTTAAGTTCTAGGGTACATGCGCACAATGTGCAGGTTTGTTACCTATGTGTACATGTGCCATGTTGGTGTGCTGCACCCGTTAACTCGTCATTTACATTAGGTATATCTCCTAATGCTCTCCCTCCCACCTCCCTGCACCCCACGACAGACCCCAGCGTGTGATGTTCCCCTTCCTGTGTTCGAGTGTTCTCATTGTTCAATTCCCACCTATGAGTGAAAAAATGCGGTGTTTGGTTTTCTGTCCTTACGATAGTATGCTCAGAATGATGGTTTCTAGCTTCATCCATGTCCCTACAAAGGACATGAACTCATCATTTTTTATGCCTGCATAGTATTCCGTGGTGTATATATGCCCCACTTTCTTAATCCAGTCTATCATTGATGGACATTTGGGTTGGTTCCAAGTCTTTGCTATTGTGAGTAGTGCTTCAATAAACATACATGTGCATATGTCTTTATAGCAGCATGATTTATGATCCTTTGGGTATATGCCCAGTAATGGGATGGCTGGGTCAAATGGTATTTCTAGTTCTAGATCCTTGAGGAATCACCACACTATCTTCCACAATGGTTGAATTAGTTTACACTCCCACCAACAGTGTACAAAAAGATTCCTATTTCTCCACATCCTCTCCAGCACTCGTTGTTTCCTGACTTTTTAATGATCACCATTCTAACTGGTGTGAGATGGTATCTCATTATGATTTTGATTTGCATTTCTCTGATGACCAGTGATGATGAGCATTTTTTTCATGTCTGTTGGCTGCATAAATGTCTTCCTTTGAGAAGTATCTGTTCATATCCTTTGCCCACTGTTGATGGGGTTGTGTGTGTGTGTGTGTGTTTTTTTTCTTGAAATTTGTTTAAGTTCTTTGTATATTCTGGATATTAGGCCACAATCTGCTTTTCAAGAGCCAAAGTGTGGCTTATTTCTCCTGTCATTACCTTTCTTTAAACATGTTGTCAGATGGTAACCTTCAAAACAACTAAACACAAAGAGATAGATGTGATTGAAGAAATGAACAATGGAAAACTACCTAACATTTTAGGCATCCCTCAGAAAAGTGAAACAAAGCAGCAGATGAAAACATAGTATAGTGAGGAAAACTTTCTTCAGATACCACTTTGCCACCCAAAAGAGAAATAAGATCTAAGTAACAAATCCTGTTTCCAAATGCAATGAAAAGACAATTACATATTATTTATGAAGGAAAAATTACAGTCACATGGTTAAGAAAAATATTATTTGATTTACAGTGCCATTAATAACCACAAAATAGCTGAGACTCAGACATTTTTGCAGCACTGAATAATGAAACACATTGGGAACATGCCTATACATTTATGAAGAGGAACAGTTTTGATATAGTATATTTCTAAATAGCCCACTTTTCTACTGTAAATTTCAAGTATTAATAGGTCAGAAAATATACAACTCATGCAATCTTTGCAATATTATCTGAAGAATATAGTCCAGTCAAAGAAGAGATAAATACAAATATCGAACATAAAATTCACTATAAAAAGGACTGAATTTATATAAATATAACAAATTTTTCACAGCAATTCTAGATAGTTAGATGTGATTATAGTAGTAGATTCTAACATCAGAGATTATGCTCTTAAAATGTTTGTAAAGAGTAAAATGATTGAGCAACAGTAAATAAAACTAAGAACATATTTCCAGGAAAAATTACAAGCACATAGAATGCTGATGGGGAGAATAAGGATACATTTGATTCCTCATTTTCATTAGAAGAATATATTTTAAATTTCTATATTTAGAAAAAAAATTAAGTAATATCTTTGTAAAGTTCAAAAGTAATGATAAACAAGTTTAGAATAAGATGATTATCTTAAAAATACTGATGCAGAGGGGAGCAGGGGAAGGAGATCAAAGAAAAGTGGAATAAAATTGTCCAAACAAAATCAGGCCGGGCGCGGTGGCTCAAGCCTGTAATCCCAGCACTTTGGGAGGCCGAGACGGGCGGATCACAAGGTCAGGAGATCGAGACCATCCTGGCTAACATGGTGAAACCCCGTCTCTACTAAAAATACAAAAAAACTAGCCGGGCGAGGTGGCAGGCGCCTGTAGTCCCAGCTACTCGGGAGGCTGAGGCAGGAGAATGGGGTAAACCCGGGAGGCGGAGCTTGCAGTGAGCTGAGATCAGGCCACTGCACTCCAGCCTGGGCGACAGAGCGAGACTCCGTCTCAAAAAAAAAAAAAAAAAAAAAAAAAAAATTGTCCAAACAAAATCAATCGAAAAATAAACTGACTCTCAATGACGAGAAAGCTAAACTGAAAGTGCAATAATAAAACATTTAAAGAACTTAGAACGATATTGCAACGAGTAAAAATTCAATATTAGTGCTACAAAGAAAATTTCTGATAAATCATCCAAAATGAATAAGTAAACAAGCAAACAAACAAAAAACAAATCATGACTAAATGCTGTTTACAGAACATGCACAGAATAGAAGAAAAAAAGAAAAATGGGGGAAAAAAGACCAAAGATTTTATAGGAAAATTCAAATAAAAAATAAGGCCATGCCATTATTGCAAATATGATTTTACCATAAGAAATTAAGCAGGAAAAAAATGTCATTTCCTACATACATAGAAGGTACAGTTCATCATGGTGATATAAAAGCAGATTTTCATATGAGACATAATATGGAGCAAAAATATTAGTAATCCATTATCAGAAATACAAGGAAAGGCCGGGCACGGTGGCTCATGCCTGTAATCCCAGCACTTTGGGATGCCAATGTGGGTGGATCATGTGAGGTCAGGAGTTCGAGGCCAGCCTGACCAATGTGGCATAACCTTGTCTTTACTAAAAATATAAAAGTTAGCCAGGCATGGTGGCATGCACCTGTAATCCCAACTACTCGGTAGGCTGTGACAAGAGAATCACTTGAACCCGGGAGGCAGACGTGCAGTGAGCTGAGGTCTCACCACTGTACTCCAGTCTGGGCAGCAGAGTGAGACTCTGTCAGGTTAAAAAAAAAAAAAAAAAAAAAAAAGGAAAGGAAAGCAATACAAGAAAAATGAACAGAAATACACTTATTGTGGGAGATGTGGAAATATTTTTTTCAAAAGTAGACCATAGAAAACATAGGTATATTCAAAATATAAGAAATATATGGTTCACACCTGTAATCCAGCACTTTGGGAGGCCAAAGTGGGAGGATCACGAAGTCAGGAGATCGAGACCATCCTGTCTAACATGGTGAAACCCCGTGTCTATTAAAAGTACAGAAAAAAATTAGCCGGGTGTGGTGGCGTGCACCTGTAGTCCCAGCTACTCGAGAGGCTGAGGCAGGAGAATGGTGTGAACCCGGGAGGTGGAGCTTACAGTAAGCCGAGATCACGCCACTGCACTCCAGCCTGGGCAACGGAGCGAGACTCTGTCTTAAAAAAAATAAAATAAAAGAAGAAGGAAGAAAAAAAGAAATAGAATAAGGTTGACTTGTATATTTATTGTTCTTACTACCTATAACAATAATGGTTAAGATTGTCTAACAGTTTACTCAATGCGTGTTTAAATGGGTTATCCAAGATGGTACATATAACATTTGAGAGTGTTACTTCTGTTATATTTTTTGACAGATGGAAATAAAACATACTGAGACTGGAGAAATCAGTTATTTTCCTGGGTTTGGTAACTAATAAGTTCTATAGTGATATCAAACTTAGATCTGTCTATTCCAAAACTCACATTCTTAACCAAATGGTCACAAAGCACAAATTATACAGCGAATTTATATGAACTCATTAAAAATAAAACCCTAGAAACTAATAACTTTTATCTAAAGTAAAAACTATAATTTTTCAAATGTTTAAATACAGAAAATTTTCTAAATTTCTAACAAACCAAGAGGATATGAAGCCTTTATTTGCAAAATGTAAGAAAAAGCAGGCTAAAAGAATTGAAAAATATAGAAACAAAACTATACGTGGAAAAGACGTTTTTTATGTTTAATATATTATGAAATATTTTATGTGAATGAATTATTTTGCTTTGAAATTAATTATTTAGCTTTTCAGAGAACTTTGAAAATATCTTCGCAAGAAACATAAGGCAAACAGGAATATTTCAATTAAGAGAATAAAGAAAATTAATCATGAAAATTCAATAGTAAATACAAGAATTTGTTCAAAAAAAAAAAGGTGACATTTACAAGTTTTATCATTACAATTCTAATTTTGTTTTTTTTTTTTAAGAGACAGGTTCTTGCTGTGTTGCCCAGGTTGGATTTGAACTCCTGGGCTCAAGAGACCCTTCCGCCTCAACCTGGCAGAATTTGGATACCCTGGCAAAACATTCTTTCAGATGAATAAACAATGGAAAGATCCAACAATATATTGAAAAGGGATGATAATGATAATAAACTTCCACTAACGTACTCTAAAGCACACAAAAATGTCACACTTCAACATTAGTTCAGGAGTACACTTTTTCTCAATGGAAAGAAACGGCCCTGAAATAAGCCAATCATATATGGGAATCTAATGCACAATGAAAACAGTTTATAAAACATCTGAAAGAAATATGGATTAGTTGATAAATGCAATTTTTCTCTGTTAGATAATTTGTTTGCATTTTATGTATTCAAGTAATCAGTATTAAAATTTAAGAAAAACAAACCTGGAAAATAAATTTGCACCACAAATGATAGCATTAAAACGATTCATTCTAATTTACAAATGTATTTTACTAATCTGTCAACAAATAATAAGCTTCCCCCTAAGAAAAATGAATAGAAACATGTATGCAATATGAGAAATAAAATGCACAGATGATTAATAGATTTAAAATAGAATTTTAGTATGGAGAGTATTTTTTAACACATGTTAAAATACTAAAACATCATGGTTCAATTATAGGCTAGTCAACTATTACCATCCAATTGAAAATATGCATTCTAATGACAACTTTCAGATAGTAGCTTTTTACAATAGCTATGGAGATCTGATAGTATTTATCACAATTTAAAGTATATGCTGTTTTGATGCAATAACTCCACTTACACAAAATCATTCAAAGAAAGAAATAATGCCAGTAATTTTCCAGAGAATAAAATGAGTAAATATTCTCTAACTTATTTAATGCGACTACCTTAACTTTGATTCTAAACTTGACAGAGACATTTCAAAAGGAGAAAATTCCAAGTCAGCTATTATATAACTGGATTCACAGAGACAAAATGTAATATTAGTAAATTGAAACCAGCAATACATAGAAGATAAATAAGGAAGATCAACTTTAGTTTATTCTGGGAATCCAATGCAAGATTGATTTAACATTTAAAAACTGTCCAATATAATTGATGCAGACAAGACAAAAAAAGAAATAAATCATATTGCATAGTCACCCTGATAAAAGCTCTTGATAAAATTTAGGATTCATTTAATATAAAAGCCATGTGTAATTTAGAAATAGAAAGGCAATCTAGGGCCAGGTGCATTGGCTCACACCTGTAATCCCAATGCTTTGGGAGTCCAAGGCAGGAGGATCCCTTGAGCCCAGGAGTTAAATGTTACCGTGACCTATGATCTTGCCACTGCACTCCAACTGGGTGACACAGCAAGACTCTATCTCTTAAAGAAAATAAAAAGGCAATCTAGGCATCTATGCTCTTTCTAAATCTGATCAATGCTATCTACAAAACCTAGAGCAAATATTCTTCATGATAAAATGTTAAAAGTTTCCCTCTGGAATCTGGGGAAAACAAGAATGTCTGTGATCAAAGCATCTATTAAACATCATACTGGAAGCTCGACCCAATGTTAAGTTAAAGTATAGGAAAGGGAAACAAAAGTCATTGTTTGCAGGTTTATGTTGAAAACATGAAAGACAAAAGTAGACATGACAGAAATAAAGAATAAGTATTTTACCAGATAGCAAGACATTATGAAATTGTAGTAATTAATACACTGTGACATTGGAAATAGATAAATAAATATTGAGCAAAATAAGTCAGATGACAAAGAACACTTACCATATGAACCTATTTATATAAATTTCAGAAAACAGATAAAACTTAATGATAGTGGTATATAGGAAAATAAACATTTGCTATTAAAACAAAAGCTTATAGTAAGGTGAAAACACCAAGTCTCATTCTTTGTATTTCCCAAACATTGGCTATTAAAATAATATGCAGAGTGATCACCACCTCCTGCCAAAGATAGGCTTAAGGCAACAGTAGAAACTCTACAACTCATGTGTAATGCTGGGTATAAAGACGAGACAAGTGGTTCAACACACCCAGTCTCAGCTGCCTTGGAAGGTATACTTACAGATGAGGGTAACAGAACTTATTAAACTTGACAAATCAGGAGTAGGAAAAGTAGATTTTGCTTTCTCTTCCATATCAGTTATTTTACTAAACACTTCTCAAGATGTGAAGGCTAAAGGAAGGGGTAATCATCAAAAAATAATTGTCACTGTTTTAAAATGAATAATTTTATGTACCAATAACTGTTCTGGGGACTTAAATGGTTGCTTTGTGACTCACAGCAACAAATAGAACAGTCACTATTACATCCCCAGTCAAAGGATCATGGAAAGAAATGCCAACACTCTAGTTTCTCTCACCTGAGGAGCTGCCAGGAGCTGAAGGCCATTGCATTGGTTGGTGTAGCTGAGTGAGCACTCCTCCAGGCTGAAATGGACTGACTCACCTCCTTTTGAGTAGCTGACAGATTTACTACATGGAGTGGGGGACCTTTCCCAGTATATTATTCCTATTCTGATTATGAGTTTCAGTCATGAATTAGATTACTCACCCAAAACAAATTTTTGTTATATATGAATTCTTATATATGAAAAATTCCTTCTTATATATGAAAAACATCCAATATTTGAAATAAAAATAACTCAAATTAATGTGATGTTTTCTGCTTAATTATTGTTTCTTAAAAAGTTCTCTTTGAACACTAAGAAATGCAAATTTCAGTACCAAAGAGGAAAGGGCATATATTTTTGGAGCTCTCTGATGATCAGGAGATATAAAATTGTTTTTGCATTTGCTATGGTGTGGGTTGCAGCATGGATCATGCTGCTTATTTATAGGCCTAATGGTGACAGAGTGTCACCCATTTAATTATACTGAGGAGGTTGTTCATATCTAAGGGAGTAATACATCAGGAGCATTCATCAAAATAAAAAATAGTTTAACTTCATAACAGTATTTCAATCTCTTGATGAATCTTATCTTTCCAAATTTTTTACCTTTTTAAATGTAAACTCAAACTTAGCCATAATCTATTATTTATATTTTTATCTTCATCTCTAATTTTGGTGATCAGCTGCTCAAGCATTATAAAATTGAACAGCTTGAGATTAGCATGCAAGGTTTCAGTCAGAAAAGCTTAACACTCAAATACCATATTATAGTTTAGCTATTTATCCATAATCAAATTTATAGTAATTAAATAAAATGCTTAAGGATTTTAAATCCATCTTATAAAGTAATCTAATTTATATTTATAACTTCATAATTATATTATGTTCCAATGATTACTAGAATCTTATATATTGAGAGTGAACAATATAGATAGACTTATTTTTTTCCATGGTTATTTGATCTCACTAATTATACATTTAATAATGATCAATTATAAGTTAATGTACATAATTGTTTTATTAAATCTAAATCATAGTTAAACATTTATTTAATAATCTAAGTTAGTATTGCCCTTTAACGTCTCTCAGTAAATTAGAGTTACATTTACTCACCTAAAATTTTAAGAGTTTTAAATTATATTTTTTCTACCGACTCCTTTCTTTTCTTGAATTATGGTTGATGCAAAAGTAATTGTGATTTTTACCATTGAAAGTAAGGGAAAAGATCACAATTACACTTGCACCAACCTAATAAAATAAACCAACATACTTATTGTAACACAACGAGATCATGAAGAGTAAAATCTTAGACTTTGAATGATTGAGACTGTTTTGTTTGCTGGTTTGTCTGAATGCTGGTATCGAAGAGATATGATTCATTTTATTTTACATGGAGTGGTATAGTAATAACTTGAAGAACTGGTAACTTTCCCTTAGCCAACCGCTATTCTAAGCTCTTTACATCAACATATCATTTAATTTTCAAACAACCTTGAAGGGGAGTGCTATTATTATTCTCTTTAAGGGAAGAAGAAACTGAGACATAGAGAAGTTAACTAAACTTTCTGAAAGTCAAACAGGTAGTGAGTGAGACAGCCAAGCATCTGGACTCTAAAGCTTAGGCTCTTAACCACTGTTCTTTCTCCGGCTTCAATATCCTTGGCTTCAACTTACAGGAGCTTAAAGACTGAGAGTTGCAAATATAACTAATAAGTTATTTATCACCTCCATGTAATATTTTCCTATTGGGAAAGCTATGAATGTCTTTTTGTTATATAACAAATGTTTCTAATTAAGGCATGTGAGAGGGGAATTTTCCATTTATTAAACTACATATGGTTCTTGAATTCTATTTATGTTACTGACTATAAGCTCATCAGAGGTGTGTTTTTCTTTTGTTTCAAATACAATTAGGAAACCCAAACAAATTTGTTTTAAATGTTTGAAGTAGATACCTGAAGTAAGAACGAATCAACATAAGAAAGCGAATCAATAGAAACAGGGAGGAGTTCTGAAGGTCTGCATATGTGTGTCTGCATACCTGCAGGATGGAAGCAAAACCAGGTCTCCTCCTTTAAGATTTGAAAGTAACAGATGTACATATAATATCCATAGTGATTGAGTAAAATACATTAAAGCAGTCCTTCTTAAGAAACCAATGTTACAAAGCTATGGAGATAGAAGCCAAATTTGGTGAGTGCTCTTTATTGTCCAATGCTGTGCATGCCACTTTGTGTACATTTTCATCTAATTTTCCTAACGACTTAGTGAAGGACGTATTATTCCATATTAAAGTTGGGGGTCTCAGAACTGTTCAAATAACGTCCTTAGTGAAGAAGTAGCATGGTTCCATTGGGAGCCACATCTTATCTAGTGCCTAAAACTGTCATTATCCACGTTCTCTTTTAAGAATCCTATAGCCTTAGGCTGGGCACGGTGGCTCACGCCTGTAATCCCAGCACTTTGGGAGGCCAAGGCGGGCAAATCACCTGAGATCAGGAGTTTGAGGTCAGCCTGGCCAACATGGTGAAACCCCGTCTCTACTAAAACTACAAAAAAAAAAAAAAAAAAAAAAAATTAGCCAGGTATGGTGGCAGTCACCTGTTATTCTGGCTACTTGGGAGGCTGAGGCAGGAGAATCTCTTGAACGCAGGGGTGGGAGGTTGCAGTGAGCCGAGATCTTGCCACTGTACTCCAGCTTGGGCAACAGAGCAAGACTGTCTTAAAAAAAAAAAAAAAATTACAGCCTTAGAGAACTGTTACTATTACAATGGACCCAGAGGGTCACATTTCTATATTTGATTGTCTTTCATGTCCTAAACATGATATATATTTATACAGAATAATATGTAAGTAGGTATGCTTTTATAATATAGCATGGGTGCATGCAAAGAGAATAGTCACTAATCTGCTAATACAAAATAAGACATGCAATCAATTAATATTTAAACATTACTGATTACGAAAAGAAAATTTTCACATGTGAGCTACAAAACTGATCTCCCAAACTGGTCTCATTTTAATTAGTTTTTGCAATGGCATCCTAGTTTATATTTAGATATTCAATATTCTGTAATATGGGCATATACATTCTGAAGGTTATTAACAGTTTTTGTAAGTTTTTAAGTTTATAGGTTGGCTTCAGAGTCAAATTGCTTGATTACAGTTAAACCCAGAAAGTAAACTTCCATCCTCAAATATCATAAATTTTAAAATGTTTAAGATAGTAATTATACTTTTAAAAAGCACCAAAAAATTGTAAGCATAATTCGAGACATTTCATAGATACGATCACATTTGACAGAATCGTTCACATTCCCTACAGGGGACAGCATTTTTACACTAAACAAGCCTGGATTTATGATACCGGCTCCCTTTAAAGCAATGCCTTCCAGGTCTCCAGACTCCACAGAAGATGAATTCAGTTCACCGCCTCAGGCCTGGAGATTTGGCCCCCAATGAGACGGATTGATGCAGTTTGCTTCCTTGCTTAATATCTTCTCTAGGTGGCAGACTGGAGAGATGGTGTCTGGAAGGTGATTTGGTGAAAATGGTGGTAATTTAGCAGCAATTTTTGTAGCTAGTATACCCCAGTGGGAGTCATTCTGTTCCCTAGAAAGTAAGAGCTTTGATCAAACATCCATGTAGGGAGGCTTATGGGCTCAACATGGAGTTAAGTTGAAGAAATGGGTAAAACACACAGAGCTGATTCCAACCTAACAGGCAAGGCACTGCACAAGATGTGATGTGGGTATCCACTGAAATGCAGGACTGTGGTGAGAGTTTAGATTAAATCACATCTGCTGCCACCATCAGTATTCTTTCTCTTTGCTGTTTTCCTATTTGGAAGAGAGCTCATAAATGGACATGAGTACAGAATGATGAGTGAGACAAGTGATAAATAAAGACAAAGAAAATAAAACTCAGTTCTCTTTCTCGCCTTTTCTCATCGTTCAGAGCAAAATGGGGAAACACGTTGATATTCAGAGCCTCATGGTAAGATATTCACATTTTCATGTGTGATCCTAATAACTTTTTAAAAATTATTTTGACGAGCAACGGGAAAAACATTTTTCTTAACCTCTTTAAGAGCACATAGAGGAACAGTATCAACCTTGCTGAATGTGATCACAATAATTAAACCTTCATTTCATGAAAACTGTGAAATGCTTAATTCATTAGCTAATTAACTGTATTATTTATTAAACCAAATTTAATGGGCATATACTGGGTGCCACCTTGGTTTCCCTAAAGAGACTGGAAACTCACTGGCACAAAAAGACATCAAGCAAGCAGAGGTGGATTTACTAGGGAAAGAAAGAAATAGACTTCAGAGTTATTCATGTACAAGGCTCTCCCGAGCCTCCTAAGATATCAGCACAGTGTCAATGTGGCCATAATTTTCATAATATTTACTAAAGATATTAAATCATTTTTCAGTACATACATTTTTCCCTCCATTATGTTTCTCTGTAGCTGTTGAAACACTGAGGTAACCTTGGTCATTTTGAGCATCTGATTAAAGGAAAGTTGAATTACAGTTTCATTTAGATTGTGTCTTAATGAACAGAGTTAGTTTACAGCTACGTCTTTGTCTAGGTGTAGTTGTTCTGGAATAGAGAAGACTTCCAAGAGTACTTCCATTCCCTATTTTGTCAATTTGCCCAGCTTTGTGACACCGAGGTCGGTCCAGAGGCCCTATGTTGGTATAAACATGCCCTATGCCACCTAAATATGTGGCTACAGCAAGGGCACACGGTTTGAAACATACAAAGCTAGAAGTTATTCTATAAAAAATTCTTCTCATCAGTAAACACAGAAAACTGTAAGTAGAAGATTTTTTCTTATCAATGCATACTCAGAACAATATTTCTATCCTGTCAATTATGTAATTGATAATACTGTGTATAGGATTATCAATGCAGGAACGATTATTTTTCTTTTTTTGAAGATTTCCACAAAATGAAATGTACCGGTATCCTTGTGTTGGTAGGACGTTGACCCAGAGGAGGGTTGTCATGGGAATATCTGTGACAATAAATATATGAAATAAACTTGGTATAATTTTTCCCATTTTGACAGCATTCCTAAAAATTACATGACATGACCAAGAACCATCTGTAAATCTGAAAGAATATCTCTAAGCCATGCAAAACAATTATTAAGCAAACATGCTAAAAGAAAGTAAAAATTATTTCTCTATTTTCTCTGCAGAAATAAAATATTGTAAAATTGTTACCACATAAAAAAATTTTTAAATTCTGCCAAAAATGAAGAAAAAGCTTATTATAGAAATTTGTCAAATATAAATTTTTTATTTTATTATGTATATGGTATTTCTCAGCTTCTTAATATTCATAATTTGTTGGTTTTTTGGAAATATATATTCATTTTATTCACCTATCTTTGCATTCATACCTTTATTTTATTTATTTATTTATTTATTTATTTATTCATTTATTTTGCTTGCTTATGGTCTTCCAATCTTGTAAGCCAAAGATTCTGGAAGCAAGAATTACTTAGAGCTCTGGAATCAAGGATTATATTATTCCCTGTCTTGTATCAGTAAGATACAAAGGAATATCTGTAATCTCACCACTTCTGGAAAGCATGTGCTTTCTAAAGGTTCATTCTTTTATATGGTAAATTCCATTATCATGCTCACCAATAAACAACAGTGCTCATATCCTGATTGTCCTCAGATATCTCTAAGGGTTATTTTGATCAGATTTGTTCTTCTACCTGTAAAGATTAAGGCATAGTCTTCATTCAGCCCAGAAGACAGAGAGCTTGCCTAAAATAAATATCTATGTCTTTCAAATAATACATATTTCTACGGAAAAAAGAAATGATTAACTATTTGGTGATTGTGCCACTTTTACTCATAATTACCTGAGTGTTATTTAATAATTATATAAATATCTGTTTTAAAAATCCAGACACTGGGTCCTGTGCAAGGCCTAGGTGATTAAAAACAAATAAATGGGCCAGATGCGGTGGCTCACGCCTGTAATCCCAACACTTTGGGAGGCCGAGGTAGGTGGATCACCTGAGGTCAGGAGATTGAGACCAGCCGGACCAATATGGTGAAATCCTGTAAAACTACGAAGATTAGCTGGGCATGGTGGTGCACGCTTGTAGTCCCAGCTACTCAGGAGGCTGAGACAGAATTATTTGAACTCAGGAGGTGGAGGCTGCAGTGAGCTCTGAGAGTGTGCCATTTCACTCAAGGCTGGGTGACAACATGAAACATAAGCAAATAATAATTACATTTCTATTTCACAGTGAGGAAAGGAATTAGGTAGAAGATTTCTTACTGCAACACATTAAGTAATTTAATTCCTCTGAAGAAAGTGCATCTATAAAGAAGGTGTGTTTGAGATCAGGAATGTGGTAGGATCCTCTGGAAAAGTATGTTGGGGGAGCACTATGGGAGACATTGCATATGCCTGTAATTCATTCTGATTTTATTGTTTCATTAGCAGACAGTGATCACAGGCATTCAAGAAGAGTCAAAAATATTAGATGGCTTTTGTTTTAAAACAATTACCGGGGGGGCGGAGAAAGATGGCCGAATAGGAACAGCTCCAGTCTCCAACTCCCAGCACGAGCCACACAGAAGACCGGTGATTTCTGCATTTTCAACTGAGGTACTGGGTTCATCTCACTAGGGAGTGCCAGACAATCGGAGCTGGTCAGCTGCTGCAGCCCGACCAGCGAGAGCTGAAGCAGGGCGAGGCATCACCTCACCTGGGAAGCACAAGGGGGAAGGGAATCCCTTTTCCTAGCCAGGGGAACTGAGACACACAACACCTGGAAAATCGGGTAACTCCCACCCCAATACTGCACTTTAAGCTAACGGGCACACCAGGAGATTATATCCCACACCTGGCTGGGAGGGTCCTACGCCCACGGAGCCTCCCTCATTGCTAGCACAGCAGTCTGTGATCTACCGGCAAGGAAGCAGCGAGGCTGGGGGAGGGGCGCCCAACATTGCTGAGGCTTAAGTAGGTAAACAAAGCCGCTGGGAAGCTCGAACTGGGTGGAGCTCACAGCAGCTCAAGGAAACCTGCCTGTCTCTGTAGACTCCACCTCTGGGGACAGGGCACAGTAAACAATAACAAACGCAGCAGAAACCTCTGCAGACACAAACGACTCTGTCTGACAGCTTTGAAGAGAGCAGTGGATCTCCCAACATGGAGGTTGAGAGCTGAGAAGGGACAGACTGCCTGCTCAAGCGGGTCCCTGACCCCTGAGTAGCCTACCTGGGAGACATCCCCCACTAGGGGCAGTCTGACACCCCACACCTCACAGGGTGGAGTACACCCCTGAGAGGAAGCTTCCAAAGCAAGAATCAGACAGGTACACTCGCTGTTCAGAAATATTCTATCTTCTGCAGCCTCTGCTGCTGATACCCAGGCAAACAGGGTCTGGAGTGGACCTCAAGCAATCTCCAACAGACACACAGCTGAGGGTCCTGACTGTTAGAAGGAAAACTATCAAACAGGAAGGACACCTACACCAAATCCCCATCAGTAGTCACCATCATCAAAGACCAGAGGCAGATAAAACCACAAAGATGGGGAAAAAGCAGGGCAGAAAAGCTGGAAATTCAAAAAATAAGAGCGCATCTTCCCCAGCAAAGGAGCGCAGCTCATCGCCAGCAATAGATCAAAGCTTGATGGAGAATGACTTTGACGAGATGAGAGAAGAAGGCTTCAGTCCATCAAACTTCTCAGAGCTAAAGGAGGAATTACTTACACAGCGCAAAGAAACTAAAAATCTTGAAAAAAAGTGGAAGAATTGATGGCTAGAGTAATTAATGCAGAGAAGGTCATAAACGAAATGAAAGAGATGAAAACCATGACACGAGAAATACGTGACAAATGCACAAGCTTCAGTAACCGACTCGATCAACTGGAAGAAAGAGTATCAGCGATTGAGGATCAAATGAATGAAATGAAGCGAGAAGAGAAACCAAAAGAAAAAAGAAGAAAAAGAAATGAACAAAGCCTGCAAGAAGTATGGGATTATGTAAAAAGACCAAATCTACATCTGATTGGGGTGCCTGAAAGTGAGGGGGAAAATGGAACCAACTTGGAAAACACTCTTCAGGATATCATCCAGGAGAACTTCCCCAACCTAGTAGGGCAGGCCAACATTCAAATCCAGGAAATACAGAGAATGCCACAAAGATACTCCTCGAGAAGAGCAACTCCAAGACACATAATTGCCAGATTCACCAAAGTTGAAATGAAGGAAAAAATCTTAAGGGCAGCCAGAGAGAAAGGTCAGGTTACCCACAAAGGGAAGCCCATCAGACTAACAGCAGATCTCTCGGCAGAAAGTCTCCAAGCCAGAAGAGAGTGGGGGCCAATATTCAACATTCTTAAAGAAAAGAATTTTCAACCCAGAATTTCATATCCAGCCAAACTAAGTTTCATAAGTGAAGGAGAAATAAAATCCTTTACAGATAAGCAAATGCTTAGAGATTTTGTCACCACTAGGCCTGCCTTACAAGAGACCCTGAAGGAAGCACTAAACATGGAAAGGAACAACCGGTACCAGCCATTGCAAAAACATGCCAAAATGTAAAGACCATGAAGGCTAGAAAGAAACTGCATCAACTAACGAGCAAAATAACCAGTTACTATCATAATGGCAGGATCAAGTTCATACATAACAATATTAACCTTAAATGTAAATGGACTAAATGCTCCAATTAAAAGACACAGACTGGCAAACTGGATAAAGAGTCAAGACCCATCAGTCTGCTGTATTCAGGAGACCCATCTCACATGCAGAGACATACATAGGCTCAAAATAAAGGGATGGAGGAAGATTTACCAAGCAAATGGAGAACAAAAAAAAGCGGGGGTTGCAATACTAGTCTCTGATAAAACAGACTTTAAACCATCAAAGATCAAAAGAGACAAAGAAGGCCATTACATAATGGTAAAGGGATCAATTCAACAGGAAGAGCTAACTATCCTAAATATATATGCACCCAATACAGGAGCACCCAGATTCATAAAGCAAGTCCTTAGAGACTTACAAAGAGACTTAGACTCCCATACAATAATAATGGGAGACTTCAACACTCCACTGTCAACATTAGACAGATCAACGAGACAGAAAGTTAACAAGGATATCCAGGAATTGAACTCATCTCTGCAGCAAGCAGACCTAATAGACATCTATAGAACTCTCCACCCCAAATCAACAGAATATACATTCATCTCAGCACCACATCACATTTACTCCAAAATTGACCACATAATTGGAAGTAAAGCACTCCTCAGCAAATGTACAAGAACAGAAATTATAACAAACTGTCTCTCAGACCACAGTGCAATCAAACTAGAACTCAGGACTAAGAAACTCAATCAAAACCACTCAACTACATGGAAACAGAACAACCTGCTCCTGAATGACTACTGGGTACATAACGAAATGAAGGCAGAAATAAAGAAGTTCTTTGAAACCAATGAGAACAAAGATACAACATACCAGAATCTCTGGGACACATTTAAAGCAGTGTGTAGAGGGAAATTTATAGCACTAAATGCCCACAAGAGAAAGCAGGAAAGATCTAAAATTGACACTCTAACATCGCAATTAAAAGAACTAGAGAAGCAAGAGCAAACACATTCGAAAGCTAGCAGAAGGCAAGAAATAACTAAGACCAGAGCAGAACTGAAGGAGATAGAGACACAAAAAACCCTCCAAAAAATCAATGAATCCAGGAGTTGGTTTTTTGAAAAGATCAACAAAATTGACAGACCGCTAGCAAGACTAATAAAGAAGAAAAGAGAGAAGAATCAAATTGACGCAATAAAAAATGATAAAGGGGATATCACCACCGACCCCACAGAAATACAAACTACCATCAGAGAATACTATAAACACCTCTATGCAAATAAACTGGAAAATCTAGAAGAAATGGATAATTTCCTGGACACTTACACTCTTCCAAGACTAAACCAGGAAGAAGTTGAATCCCTGAATAGACCAATAGCAGGCTCTGAAATTGAGGCAATAATTAATAGCCTACCAACCAAAAAAAGTCCAGGACCAGATGGATTCACAGCTGAATTCTACCAGAGGTACAAGGAGAAGCTGGTACCATTCCTTCTGAAACTATTCCAATCAATAGAAAAAGAGGGAATCCTCCCTAACTCATTTTATGAGGCCAACATCATCCTGATACCAAAGCCTGGCAGAGACACAACAAAAAAAGAGAATTTTAGACCAATATCCCTGATGAACATCGATGCAAAAATCCTCAATAAAATACTGGCAAACCGGATTCAGCAACACATCAAAAAGCTTATCCACCATGATCAAGTGGGCTTCATCCCTGGGATGCAAGGCTGGTTCAACATACGCAAATCAATAAACATAATCCAGCATATAAACAGAACCAAAGACAAGAACCACATGATTATCTCAATAGATGCAGAAAAGGCTTTTGACAAAATTCAACAGCCCTTCATGCTAAAAACGCTCAATAAATTCGGTATTGATGGAATGTACCTCAAAATAATAAGAGCTATTTATGACAAACCCATAGCCAATATCATACTGAATGTGCAAAAACTGGAAAAATTCCCTTTGAAAACTGGCACAAGACAGGGATGCCCTCTTTCACCACTCCTATTCAACATAGTGTTGGAAGTTCTGGCTAGGGCCATCAGGCAAGAGAAAGAAATCAAGGGTATTCATTTAGGGAAAGAAGAAGTCAAATTGTCCCTCTTTGCAGATGATATGATTGTATATTTAGAAAACCCCATTGTCTCAGCCCAAAATCTCCTTAAGCTGATAAGCAACTTCAGCAAAGTCTCAGGATACAAAATTAATGTGCAAAAATCACAAGCATTCTTATACACCAGTAACAGACAAACAGAGAGCCAAATCAGGAATGAACTTCCATTCACAATTGCTTCAAAGCGAATAAAATACCTAGGAATCCAACTTACAAGGGATGTAAAGGACCTCTTCAAGGAGAACTACAAACCACTGCTCAGTGAAATAAAAGAGGACACAAACAAGTGGAAGAACATACCATGCTCATGGATAGGAAGAATCAATATCATGAAAATGGCCATACTGCCCAGGGTTATTTAGAGATTCAATGCCATCCCCATGAAGCTACTAATGAGTTTCTTCACAGAATTGGAAAAAACTGCTTTAAAGTTCATATGGAACCAAAAAAGAGCTCGCATCTCCAAGACAATCCTAAGTCAAAAGAACAAAGCTGGAGGCATCACGCTACCTGACTTCAAACTATACTACAAGGCTACAGTAACCAAAACAGCATGGTACTGGTACCAAAACAGAGATATAGACCAATGGAACAGAACAGAGTCCTCAGAAATAATACCACACATCTACAGCCATCTGAACTTTGACAAACCTGAGAGAAACAAGAAATGGGAAAAGGATTCCCTATTTAATAAATGGTGCTGGGAAAATTGGCTAGCCATAAGTAGAAAGCTGAAACTGGATCCTTTCCTTACTCCTTATACGAAAATTAATTCAAGATGGATTAGAGACTTAAATGTTAGACCTAATACCATAAAAATTCTAGAGGAAAACCTAGGTAGTACCATTCAGGACAAAGGCATGGGCAAAGACTTCATGTCTAAAACACCAAAAGCAATGGCAGCAAAAGCCAAAATTGACAAATGGGATCTCATTAAACTAAAGAGCTTCTGCACAGCAAAAGAAACTACCATCAGAGTGAACAGGCAACCTACAGAATGGGAGAAAATTTTTGCAATCTACTCATCTGACAAAGGGCTAATATCCAGAACCTACAAAGAACTCAAACACATTTACAAGAAAAAAACAAACAACCTCATCAAAAAGTGGGCAAAGGATATGAACAGACATTTCTCAAAAGAAGACATTCATACAGCCAACAGTCACACGAAAAAATGCTCATCATCACTGGCCATCAGAGAAATGCAAATCAAAACCACAATGAGATACCATCTCACACCAGTTAGAATGACGATCATTAAAAAGTAAGGAAACAACAGGTGCTGGAGAGGATGTGGAGAAATAGGAACACTTTTACACTGTTGGTGGGATTGTAAATTAGTTCAACCATTATGGAAAACAGTATGGCGATTCCTCAAGGATCTAGAACTAGATGTACCATATGACCCAGCCATCCCATTACTGGGTATATACCCAAAGGATTATAAATTATGCTGCTATAAAGACACATGCACACGTATTTTTATTGCGGCACTATTCACAATAGCAAAGACTTGGAATCAACCCAAATGTCCATCAGTGACAGACTGGATTAAGAAAATGTGGCACATATACACCATGGAATACTATGCAGCCTTAAAAAAGGATGAGTTTGTGTCCTTTGAGGGACATGGATGCAGCTGGAAACCATCATTCTTAGCAAACTATCACAAGAACAGAAAATCCAAACACCGCATGTTCTCACTCATAGGTGGGAACTGAACAATGAGATCACGTGGACTCAGGAAGGGGAACATCACACACTGGGGCCTATCATGGGGAGGGGGGAGGGGGGAGGGATGGCATTGGGAGTTATACCTGATGTAAATGACGAGTTGATGGGTGCTGACGAGTTGATGGGTGCAGCACACCAACATGGCACAAGTATACATATGTAACAAACCTGCACGTTATGCACATGTGCCCTAGAACTCAAAGTATAAAAAAAAAAAAAAAAAAAAAAAAAAACCAATTACCATGGTGACTATGAGGAAGACTGAAGTAGGACAAGGAGTAAAAAATATGTTCTAAATATTCAAGAGATCACTTGGGATCAATGGCTCCAAACTCTATGCTGGAAGTATTAGCAACAAAGAGACAGTGAGGGACCCTGTGACATATGAGATATAGAAATATTGTTTACAAGAAGACTCAGGTATCTTGAAACAAGAGGAGATGGCATGATGATGCTTTGTCTGGAGGCCCAGACTATAATATGGCTTTTTGATATCTGAGAATTTGGAAGTCTGCAAAACTTCCAAAATTTTAAAAAATACAAAATTTCAGGATTTATTTTATAACTATGGGATTATACACCGCACAATTTTTATTGGTTTTGAAAGGTCGACTAGCTCTGACTAGCTCTACTATTTTGTGTAACTCAATTCAAACTTTCCCTTAACTTGTGGAAATTACTTAGCCTGTGAGGTGAAGAGGGGTTTGTAAACTGTAGAAAATGTCATGGATGTGGAAGGACTTGCCCTGCTCCTCATTTAAGTTACCGTTTTTCTTCCTCCAGCTTCTGCATCAGACACATAATTTCCTCTTCTCTGTAGCCTAGCTCAACAGAGGTATGCAGTTAGAGCTGAGAAAAACAGAGCATAGTAAAGGTGAGATATAACGAGACACACTATTGCAAGATGTTCAGGGTGTCAGTGGGTACAAATTAAAGTCTCCATTCGTTCATTTATTTTTATTTATTATTTTATTTATTCCTCATTAAATATTCCTCAATTCATTAAACATGTATTGCATGTATCTGTGCTGTATTTATGACCAATAATACAAACTTTGAGAAGATACAGAAATTTTTGCTTCCAGTATGGTTGTCTAAAAACAACAGCTAACAATAAATTCTGGAAAAAAACAGAAAAACTTCCACATGTAGGCAAGAAAGAATGAACAGAAGGCAGAAATTTGAGGAGAGTTGCCACTAAACAAAAAGGGGGAAAAAACTGGGTAATTTTCTTATTTTTATAAATTTTCACGCAATAAAATCCCTTGTTTATACCACAAGAGATAGCTAAAACTCCAATGGGAAACCCAGTCTTACTGGTTTCACAAACTATATGACAGAGATTGAAGCAATGACTAATGATGGGAATCGATGGGCAATGAGGGGTTGGTGGAAATCCTGGAAAAGGAAACGCTATAGAGAATCAGCCCCAAATTCTCTGCATTAAGTCTGCTCAAGTCTTTGGCTGAACCCTGAAATATACATATACAAGACAGAATCCAAGCAGGCCAGTTAAAACCAACAGACACATGAAAAAATGCTCATCATCACTGGCCATCAGAGAAATGCAAATCAAAACCACAATGAGATACCATCACACACCAGTTAGAATGGCAATCACTAAAAAGTCAGGAAACAACAAGTGCTGGAGAGGATGTGGAGAAATAGGAACACTTTTACACTGCTGGTGGGATTGTAAACTAGTTCAACCATTATGGAAAACAGTATGGGGATTCCTCAAGGATCTAGAACCAGAAGTACTATATGACCCAGCCATCCCATTACTGGGTATATACCCAAAGAATTATAAATCATGCTGCTATAAAGACACATGCACACGTATTTTTATTGTGGCACTATTCACAATAGCAAAGACTTGGAATCAACCCAAATGTCCATCAGTGACACACTGGATTAAGAAAATGTGGCACATATATACCATGGAATACTATGCAGCCATAAAAAAGGATGAGTTTATGTCCTTTGTAGGGACATGGATGCAGCTGTAAACCATCATTCTCAGCAAACTATCAAGAACAGAAAACCAAACACCGCATGTTCTCACTCATAGGTGGGAACTGAACAATGAGATCACTTGGACTCAGGAAGGTGAACATCACACACTGGGGCCTATCATGGGGAGGGGGGAGGGGGAGGGGGGAGGGATTGCATTGGGAGTTATACCTGATGTAAATGACGAGTTGATGGGTGCTGACGAGTTGATGGGTGCAGCACACCAACATGGCACAAGTATACATATGTAACAAACCTGCACGTTATGCACATGTACCCTAGAACTTAAAGTATAATAATAAATAAATAAATAAATAAATAAATAAATAAATAAATAAATAAAAGAACTCAAGAAGAGTTAACCTTCCATTTTCCTAAGGACAAAACAGAGATTATAGTTTGAGTTCAGATTATAGTTTGAGTTAACTGGTAACTTTTAAAAAAAGTTTTTCTCTTCAAAGGAATGCAAGATAATACAAAAGCTTCTGTAAAATATTCTTCAAAATGTCCAGGATACAATTTAAAATTATGGGATACATGAAAAATAGAGTACAATGACATTATAAAAAGAAAAAAATCAGTAGAGATAAGCCCTGACACGGCTCAGATATTTGAATTAGCAGAAAGGATTTCAAAGCAGTTGTTTTGATGATACTCAATGATGTAAAACAAAGCATGAGGAAAAAGATAACATTTCAATAGACAAATAGAATAAGTGAAAGAAAACGAAATGGAAATTTTAGGACTGTTAAGTGTGACATCTATACAGTCATGTATTGTATCTATCTATTTATGTATGTATATCCATATCTATGTATATATCTAATCTATCAATCTATCCACCTACATTGGATGAGCTTACCAGAAAAGTGAAGATCACAAGACAAAACAAAACAAAAAAATCACGATCTTGATATTAAAATGATAGAAATTATGTAAATGAAAGAAAATTGATTTTTTAAAGGCAGAAGAAATTAATAAAGTAGTAGAGACCTATGGGAAAATATTGAAAGATCTAATATATTGAAGTGCCAGATTAGAAAGAGAATGGGGCTTCCAAAAAATCAAAGAACCATTGACCACAAATATCCAAATTTTAGTTAAAGACATAATATTACAAATTCAAACAACTCAGTGAAACTTAACCAGGCTAAATGCAAAGAAAAACACACTAAGTCCATTATAGTCAAAATCTTTTCAAAGAAAATCTAGAAAGTGGCAAGAGAGTATATTAAATACAGAATAGTGATTTCAATCACCACTCACTGACTTCTCATCAGAAACATTGGCGAGAAGGCCAAAGGGAAGCACTGAAAAATAAATAAACTTTCAACCCAGAATTCTACATCTGGCAAATATACCCCTCAAGAATGAATACAAAATAAAGGCATTTTGGGTTAAACAAAAATTCAGAGAAATCATTGCCAATAGATCTGCCCGACTTAGAAAAGGCCAAGGAAGTTCTTCAGGATGAAAGGGAAAAAATTAGACAAGATGCATATACAGATCTTCTGTATATGAAGAAACTTTCAAAATAGTAAATAATTTTTTTTTTAACTGCCTGTCCTCTAAATATCTTTAGAATTCATATAGCTGCTGGCCGGGCGCAGTGGCTCACGCCTGTAATCCCATTTCTTTGGGAGACCGAGGCGGGCATATCACGAATTCAGTAGATCGACACCATACTGGCTAATACGGTGAAACCCCGTCTCTACTAAAAATACAAAAATTAGCCGGCAAGGTGGCGGGAGCCTGTAGTCCCAGCTACTTGGGAGGCTGAGGCAGGAGATTGGCGTGAACTCAGGAGGCAAAGCTTGCAGTGAGCTGAGATCGCGCCACTGCACTCCAGCCTGGAGACAGAGCCAGACTCCGTCCCAATAAAATGAAATGAAATGAAATGAAATGAAATGAAATGAAATGAAATGAAATAAATTCATATAGCTGCTTAAAGTTCATATTCTTATATTGTATTCTGGAACTTTTAATGTATGTAAATAAAAACCATAGTATAAGGGATAGAAAGAGGTTGCAAATGGGACTATATCATCTCGAGGATTCTATATTTTTCATAATGTGGCATAATAACAAATCTTAAAGTTGAGGATGTATACTTTAATCCATAGAAGAATCACTAAAAATTAATGGCAATATGTGTACATAGGAATCCAGTGTATACATTAAAATGAAATTTTTAAAGATTTGCAATTAATTTTTTAAAAAATCAGGAAAGGAAAACCAGATAACTTAAAAAAAAAAAAAAAAACAGAGGAAACACAGCAAAGCAAATGGTAAAATGACATCAAATATAGAACTAAAAGGTAATGAGCTAAATCATCTAATTGAAAGTTAGAGATTTTCAGAATGCGTATACTAACTAGATAGACGTCCACTATAAAAGCATTATACACATAAAGGCACAGATAGATTGAGAGTAAATAGAAAAAGAAATACAATGTAAAGCATATTCATAAAGATGTTGGAGTGGCTGTACATCATGTTGAATAAAGCAGATTTCACAGTTCTGGAGGTTGAAAAGTCCAAGATCGAGGTGATGACAGGTTAGGTGTCTGGTGAGGAGATTCTTCAAAGAGAATTCTATGAGTTGTAAGAGTTCTTATATTCCCGTGAAAATCCTTGTAAGATATATGATTTCCAAATATTTTCTCCCATTATTTGGATTGTTTTTTCACTTTATTATGGTATCTTTTAAAGCAGAAAAGTTTTTAATTTTGATGAGATCTAACATAATCTTTTTCATTTGTGCTGTTGGTGTGATATCTACAAAACCATTGCCTAATGTAAGGTCACAAAGATTTAGTCCTTTGACTTCTACCATAAATTTCATAGAAACTTGCTGTTACATTTAGGCATTTAATATATTTTGAGTTATTGAATATGATGTGACGAAGATGTTTAACTTCATTATTTTGTATGTGGATATTCGGTTGTCCTAGAACCATTTATTGCAAAGATTACTTCTTCCCTTTTCAATTACCATGGAACCCACTGAAAAATCATTGTAAGGGTTTATTTATGACCCTCAATTACATGCCACTAATCTCTGTGTATATCCTTAAACGAGTATCACATTGCCTTGATTACCACAGCTATTTGTAAGTTCTGAAAACAAGAAATGTGAGTACTCCAACTTGTTTGTTTTTGAAAATTATTTTGGCTCTTCTTGATGCTTTTAATTTCCATATGAATTTTAGGAAGAGCTTGTAAATTTATGCAAAAAGTGTAACTTGGATTTTGAAAGAAATACTGTCTTCTAATTCATGAACATGTATGTCTTTATTTAGGTTTCTAATTTCTTTCAATGATGTTTGTAGCATGCAGTGAACAAAGATTTCACTTCTTTTGTCATATTTATGTCTAAGATTTTAATTTTTTTTGCTGCTATTGTAAAGTTTTTTTTTAAATTTTGTTTCTGGATTGTTCATTGCTAGCATATAAAAATACAATTGATTTTGTTATGATGATGTGATGATGTTTTTCCTGTGACCTTAGTGAACTTGTTTATGAGTTCTAATGTTTGTGAGTGAGGGGTCCTTTATGATTTTTTACATAAAATAATATCTTATGTGAATAAAGATAATTTACTTCTTTCCTTTTATTTTTTTCTTGTAGAGTTGTTCTGGCTTGAACCACCAGAAAATATTGAATAGAAGAAATGGCAGTAGACATTCTTGTCTTTTTTCTTATTTTAGGGGAAAGCATTCAGTTTTTCACCATTAGCATTATGATAGCTATGGGTTTTTGGTAAATGGCCTTTATCAGAATGATGTAGTGTTCCCTTCTATTCCTAATTTTGAGTGTTTTATAATGAAAGGGTTGTGCATTTTGTTAAATTATTTATTTATGTCGATTGAAGTAATTATGTGTTTCTTGTTCATTATTAAATCATGAATTACACTGACTAATTTCATATGTTAAACCAACCTTGAATTGTTCAAACAAATTTCACTCAATCATTGTGTATAATTCATGATGTGTGTTGCTGGATTCAGTTTGTTAGCATAGTTAACCCTTGAACAACACAGAAGTTAGGAACTTCAGTGCCATTTAATGTCCAAAATCCATGTATAACTTTGACTCCCCCAAAACTTAACTATTAATAGACTACTGTCCACCAGAAAGCTTACCAGTAACATAAACAGTTAAGTAACTCATATTTTGTATATGTATCATGTACTGTATTCTTACAATAAAGTAAGCTAGATAAAAGATAATGTTAATAAAATCGTACAGGAGAGAAAATATATTTACTATTTATTAAATAGAAGTGGATCATTATAAAGGTCTTCATCCTCATCACCTTCACATTGAGTAGGCTGAGAAAGATGAGGTGTTGGTCTTGCTATCTCATGGTGGGCAGAGTTGGAAAACGTGGAGGAGGTGAAAAGTGAAGCAGGAGAGGCAGGTACCCTTGGTGTATCTTTTATTGAATAAAATCTGCATATAAGTGGACCTGCACAGTTCAAACCCTGCATTGTTCAAAGGTTAACTATTTTATTGAGGTATCGTGTCTATATTCACAAAGAATATAAATTTATAGTTTTGTTGTCTTGTAGTATTCTTGTCTGGTTTTGGTATTTAGGTACTACTGATCTCATTAAATGAATTGAAAAGTGCTTCCTCAAATTCTAATTTTTGAAAGAGTTTGTGAAGAAGGATTTGCACTAATTCTTCTTTAAGCATTGGCAGAATTCATGTGTGAAGCTCTCTGTGCCAAGGCTTTTCTTCATGGCAAGATTTGATTACTAACTTTATATTTTAAGAAATCTATTCATATTTTATGTTTTTACATTAGGCAGTTTTAGTAGTTTATGTTTTTCTAGAAACTTGTTCATTACATCTAGCTGGTCTATTTTGTTGACACACAATCATTCCCAATATTTCTTTATAATTTGTTTTATTTCTATAATGTTGGCAGTAAAATCCCTTATTTTACTCCTGATCTTATTAATTTAAGACTTTTATTTTTTTTCCCTTGGTAAGCATAGGTAAAGACTTGCCAATTATATACTGATCTTTTCTCCAAGAACTAGTTTCAGTTTTGGTGTGTTCCTGTACTGATTTTTTATTCTCTGTTTTGTTAATTTACACTTAATATTTCTTTTCTTCTTTCTGCTTGCTTTGCATTTCATTTGCTATTCATTTTCTAGTTCCTTATGGCAGAAGTTGAAGTTAATAATTATAATTTGGACTTTTCTTCTTCTTTTTTAATATAAGCATTTTGAGGTATAAATTCACCTCTAACTACTCCTTTAGCTGCATCCAATAGCTTTGCTATGTTGTGTTTTTCTTTTCATTTGTCTGAAAATTCTTTATAACTTTTCTTGTAAGTTCTTTGAACGATTTGTTATTCAATAGTGTATTGTTTAGTTTCTACATATTTGTGAATTTCCCAAATTTCCTTCTGTTATTGATTTCTAATTTTGTTATGCTATAATCAGATAACAAACTTTGTATGACTGTAATCCTTTTGTATTTATTGAGACTTATTTTGTGGCCTAATATGTGGTCTATCCTGGAGCATATTTTATGTGTACATGGAAATAGTTTGTTGTTAGTGTGTAGAATATATTAAAAAGGTCTACTAGTTCTCTGGATTTATAGTTTTGTTCAAGTCTTCTATTTTCTGTTTCATCATCTTCCAAATTGTTCTATCCATTATTAAAAATGGGTGTTTTAGTCTCCAACTGTTACTGAATTGTCTATTTCTCTGTTCAGTTTTGTCAGTTTCCCCTCAAGTATTTGAGTTGCTGTTGTTAAGTAGAAATATGTTTATAATTGTTATGTTTTCCTGATGGAATGTCCCATTTAACATTATAAAATGCCTTTTTTTCTATTATTTTTTCTCTTAAGTTTTATTTTGTCATTAGTATAGACACTCCAGGCTATCTGTGTGACTTGAGGAAAGCAGAATTTTCTTAGGACACAATGGCAAGAGTCATGAATAGAATAATAATTTAAATTTCATCAAGGTAAAAAGTTCTGTTCATCTGAAGGATGAACATTAAGGATGAACACCATTAACAAAATAAATCATGAGAATAGACTTGAAGAAAACATTTGCAAAACATGTATCTGACAAAAACCTAGTATTCAGGATATGTAGCTTATCATTATAACTCAGTAATAAGAAAGCAAACATTCAAACACATAGGCAACAAATGTTATTAGACATCTCACAAAAACGGATAAATTAATTAGCTAGTAAGCAAACAAAAATGTGCTCAGTATCATTAGTTATAAGGAAATTTCAAATTAAAACTAAAAAGAGATCTGAGTACACACCAACTATAATTGTCAAAATTTGAAAAGGACAGATGACACCAAATGATCAAAAATGTGTGGAACAACAGAACTCTCATATGTTATTGTTAAGAGTTAAATCATAGACCGCTTTGGAAATCATTCTGGCAGTTTATCTTAAAACTATACATCCATCTACACTACGCTAGTCTGATTCCTAGTTATTTATCTGAGAAAAAAATACATATAAAGCCACAAAAATCTTTTTCAAGAAAATTCCTATCAGTTTTATTTGTATTAGCAAAAATTGTGAAACAGCTCATAAATCCATCGGTATAAGAATGCATAAACAAACTGTGATATATACACGCAATTTTATGCTACTTCTCCCCAAAAACAAATGAACTTATACAGGCAACTTGAAACAACATGGGTAAATCTCAAAAATAGGGAATGAAAACAAAAGATATAAAAAATTAACTCTGTGTAAAGTTCTGAAATTGAAAACAAATATATTTTGGGGAAAAAAGCAGAACAGAGGTTAATTTTGAAGGTGATGGGAAGGGGCATGGGGAAGCTTTTCTGTTGATAATATTTCATATCATAGGTATTTGATTTGCACAGATGAATGCATTTGTCAGAACTCACCAAATGGTATACATAAGTTTTGTGGTTTTAATATGTTAAGTTTACCTTAAAGAAAAAGAATTCTAAACAAATATTCAACTCTATTTTGTGTATGTAAGGTGAAGTTTACTGATCAAAAAGTTACTTTGATATTCATATAAATAATAAAATGGATTGATGGATGGAAGAATGGATGGATAGATGCATAGACATGACTAAGCAAGTACATTAAAATGTCAAATGTAGAATCACTTTGGGATAAAGGATATTCACTATAAAATTCTTTCAACTTTTTTGTATGTTTGAAAATTTTCATAATATTTTGGAGGTAAAACAAAATACAGATCAGGAATCTATATGCTCATAGCCTAGAAAGATGGAGTTTCAAGCAAATAACTATAACACAGTAATGAGTGCAGAAATAGAAGTGTGTTCCTTAAACAGTGGTGGCACAAAGAGGAAATTTACTACGGTAATAAGCAAAATACTATGGTCTAAAATTCTAAATAGAGATGGCTTGAGGTCAGAGATGGGCTAAGGAGTTTGGACTCTCTCCGCTGGTGATGCAGAGGTATTGAAGGGGTTGTAAAGACAGTTCTCCACATACCAGCTGTCTGGAGGGACTGGGATGTGACTATGATGGCAGTATCACTTCTGCAGCCTTTGGTGTGCCTAACTTGAAATGAGCATTGCTCACTGTATTCTTTGGGGTTTTAGAAAGGACCAGCCAAACGCCCCAGGGCACATACTGGGCCATGCTTTGCTAGAGAGGGGGCTGGACCTGCACTGCAAGGTCATATTGTGGCCTCTCAGCAGGAATATGAGAAAGCCTCCACCTTCTCAGGGGAAGGAGGCCAGTGGGTACTGCTTCAGCATCATGATTTTATTTGATTTTAAAATAATGTTCATGTTCACTTTTTCCTCCCAAAATTTCCATAATGCTTACTGTGTACTTTTGGAAAAGTCCAATTCAAACAACTTGGAAGCAATGCTAATGTTTTTTAAATAGAGCACTCAAATTCTTACATTAAAGCCAAGTTCCATGATGAATTATCTAAGATTCACCTGAGTGTAGGACTGAACCCATAAGATAAGAACCCATATCATTGATGATGCATCTTTAAACTAAATGAGCCAGTTCAGGAGCAAAACAGTTTTTTTTTTTAACCATATTACTTAAATTACAATAAGTACAAATAAATTTCAGAATGACAGAATGACAACGTGGGGCTATTGAGTACTGATAGTTGAATGTAGGTTATTCAGATGCTAATCGCATATAAACACTCAAATGTGTATTAGAGCTAGACTAAGCACTATTTTCAATTTTTCAAAAGTTAAGGAAAACTCAGGGGCACTGGTGTTTGGCATAATTACTCCTTAAGGAAGAATAGAAAAATACATGTGACAGTAACCTTGATGACTGATTTTGAGGTTACAAAATAAAGTGACCGCAGAACATATTCCAGGAAACATCTTGCTATATAACACTGTCTTAAGCAATTCCAGAAAGCATGCCCAAGTTACACAGGGAACTACTTAAACTATTTTATGACACCAAGCCATCAGCAGTTTTGAAGACTCCATCATGTACATATTGTATTCACTATAAATCCTACCTGAGTTTTCAATGTTCTATCTCATTCCCAAATAAATTCATTACGATAACAACTATAAAATAACAATTATCCTTCATTATTTAGGAAATCCATCTAAACATTTAAAAGAAACACATTTGTTTCCCATCTCTGAAACAAATGTGTTTCTTTTAAAAGTATGGAACTCAGCTATTATCTTTTGATAGTAGTATAGATGGGACTGAAGTGTGTATAGCCCCTAGATTTCTGAGGATGTGATTGACTGATGGGAAGGCTGCAAACCATATGAGCCATCTCCTTGGAAATGCATCTTCCCTTGGGGGCTGATTCCTACATCCATACTGAGGAGTTAATCATTTGCCATTGGCAAGAAACAAATGCAGCCATTTTCCCACTGACATATAGTGTCTACGGCTCTATAGATTTTTCAAAGGAAATAGATTCAAGCTCTATCAGACTGAAGGATTAGGAAATAATAATCACAGATTTCTTCTCTTTAGAGCCATTTGTCCTCTTGCTCCTGATTTTCATCAATTCTCTGTAATTTTCACCCACTCTGTCTCAGGATCGTGAGTTATCATTGGTTGCCACCAGAACACTCCACAGCAATTTGTCTTATTGAAACATGGGCTGGCCTCATGGCTGTGAATAATCATTCACTCCCTAATGTATCATATATTCTGTAAAATTCTCTCCCCTCCTAAGGACTGCATAATGCTGTCCCACAGCTGATGAGGCCAGAAATTGTTTTCTTGGGTTTTGAAAAGTGCTATAGTTATAACATGTTCATTTTTAAAATTCGCATCAGGTTGAAGGCATTTCCAGAAAACCATATAATTAAAGTATCCCCTTGTGTGTGAACAAGGATCACTTTGGCTTAGAAAGTAGATGCCGTTGGAATAAACAAAGCTCCTGAATTGGGCACTTTCACCTTTTTCCTTGTTTGTTTGTTTGTTTGTTTTCTTCCTGGCTGGGTCTAGTTTTGCTGAGAATTAGTTGATTTGAAAGACTTTAGATTTGTCAGTTCTATCTATTCGCTAAAAATTTCATATTTAAACAGTGATCTATCCAAGATTCTAATATGCCTTAAAATTACATCCCTTTATTTCAATATGTGGCAGCAATTCCAATTTCAATAGTAACAAAACTTATTAGTAATGCAGGGAGATGAGTGCCAGCTTGAAGTCCTTCGCAGAGTTTTGGTGGTGTACATATAGTGTTTTCTTTTGATTCATTTTCTTGGATGATAGCATTATAAAAGAAAAAACACTTGCACAATCATGTTTAAAGGACTTTTGGACATCAATATAATTCCCATAAGGCAACAGTTTGGTGAGTTAAATGTAAATACACCAGGAACATATGGATTGAATATTTCTTAAAGTACACATGGGCTCAAGAATTAAGAGAGCTAGTGTTTAGCAAAACCAATCTTTGGTTTTGCCAAACAAAATATTTGAAAAGTAGTTTGATATATTTTCAGCAACATTAATTACTAGGCAACAATGACAATGGCCATTTTGATTATAAAAAGCACTACCCAACTGACAATAGGCAAATTCAATTCCAACACTTAGTCACAATGGATATTATATTTATCAGAACCCATTGCTGTCACCATGTAGATAAGTCCCCTGGCAACTACTAAAAGCCACCAATAGAACTATAAGGTCACAATATCCATCATAATCTGCATTGAGTGGAGGCAGCTAACAGTTCTTTAATGTTCAGATCTACATAGGAAGCCTTCTGTCTTCACATTGAGGAATTCAGAGGAGCTGGAAGCAGTGCACAGCTACAGTGGCTGTTCCCTAATGGAGTAACTAAATGTAAAGATAGACAAAAAGCGCTGCTCTAGAGAATATTACATTTAATGTTATATAGGATTAAGTCCTACTAAAACATCGATCAATAAATTATTATTGTCACAGTGAAATGCATAGACCTAGATTTGCTCTGAGGTTGGTACAAAAGTCATTGTGGTTTTTGCTGTTGAAAGTAATGGCAAAAACTGCAATTACTTTTGCACCAACACATATATAATACTGTAACAAAATTCACGCCTAGATCTTCTGCTTTCTAGCTCTGTGCCCTTGTGCTAGTTATGCAACTCTATGAGTTTCAGTTGCTTACCACCAAATAAGGGTAATAATCCATATAAAACATGGTTTTGTGAGGTTTAGTGATGACATGTGGGCTGTGGCTAGCATGATGCCAGGTCATATAGAGTGCTCAGCCATGCCATTAGAAGAATTAAGATTATATAGGTTTAAAATAAATAAGCCAATTTTCAATATTCGACTTCCTAAATTGAACAAAGAATTCTAATTATATAATTTAATAATTATTACCAATAAAATATTAGTAATGATTATATTGTGTAGATTAAAATAAGTTGCTTAAATTAACTTATTAAGATTATATAACAAAATTATTGTGATGATTCTCTGATAAGAACTTTTTTCAGATTGTCACTTTAATCATGATCTATTTTTCAGACGCATCAATGAAAATGAGTGAATATTCCAAATTAAGTATTTATCACAGGCGCTGAAAAGGAGGCAAATTTGTAATAGCTGCAAATATTAACATTGATATCATCATAGATTATTCCTAGTTACGTAAATTTATATGTTACATCTCTACGTATACTTGTTATTGAGATAAACCTTTGGTTTCTACAGTATAATATAAGCAAAACACATATACTCACATACACACACACACACACAACTTCATTTCCTGTTTAGAGCCCTCACTGATACACTAAGTAAACAGCTGTTATACTGATTTACAATATACATGAACTGAGCTAAAGAAAATGCTTATTCTTCCAACCAGTGCTTACATGACTCTTATATTACTGCAATCTTTAGTTTTAAGAAATAGCTAAAGAAATTATCTGCAGAGAATCTTTAACACTCAGAGGGTTTTATGTGTGAATTATGCTGGAATCAGCATGTACTTATTGTAGTACTCTTTTTGCCTTCTGAAATTTTCACATCTACAACAACACAGTTTTGATCCAAGATGGCTAATTTATAGTTTTTGAAAGAGAAGAAAATAAGAGAGTGAAAATGACATCTTAGATTTTTTGTATTCACTCATTTGGGAACCAATTGATTCAGATGCAATTGAACTGAATACACAAATGAACGGGGCCTAACATGGCTTATAGGAGCACATTAAAAAAAAATGTGTCTCAGTGTATTGAAAACCTTTTAGTGCAAGGTAGGGGGTTCTCAGCCTTTTTCAAACCATGACCCTACATTCAGGCACACTCAACCAGCCCTCTTCAGATGTGCCGAAGAATCTTTTGTTCTCCTTGCTCTTGGAAAGACCTGCTCACAGAATCCTACAGTGAGACACAGAGGATGTCATGGGAATTAGCACAAAGGTTATGGGGTGCACCTGACACATGAAGAGGTCTTCGCTGCACGTGACAGAACAAATCCATTTCAACAGAGGGGAGGTCAGCGCCTGGGAATGGGTTTCAGCCCCGTGACACCCGCATCCTGGCAAGTTGCAGCCCAAGGACCCTGAGATTGAGAATCCTCATGTTAGTGGCACCAGCTCCCTGGCTCTGGCCCTTGTGATGGTCCCCCAGCATGTGTTTAATTGCTGTTAAAGAAACACTTTGCAGCTGGCAACCAAAGTGTATGGGATGATTCTCCATTCTCCCATGTTAAACTCTCTTGGTGTTTTGAAGAGAAGTAAGCTTGGGCTGTCTGTGAGGAAGGCCCCTACGTGTAATTTGCATCAGATAGAGGCAGCCGGGGGCATGTGTTTTGGCTTCCTGCCTTCTTTCCATTTATATATTTATTTATTCATTTTCTTTTCCAAATAGGATTTCTCCCGAGAATTAAGTCTAACACCTGCTGCGTCTCAGTGTTTCAACACGATGCGTGGGAGTGATCCGGGCTTGGGCAGTGGGAGTGGGAGGTCAGCTCTGAATACTTTTCCTGGTGACTGACTGTGTATAAGATCATCCCAGGTTGCATCTCAACAGCGCTTATCTCTAACCCAATCATGTCCCCCCTGATATTAGCAGTATTTATAGAGGTGTTAAAAGCATGTCTTTAAGTAAACCCGGGCTGGTAGAGCAGAAAGTCAATCTTAGATTCATTCTGTGTATAATCCAAGCAAGTCCTTCTTGGTTGCTAAAATAAACAATTTGATTTACCATATAGTTTATTACTACACTCAAGGTTTCCCATCTCACTTTTTCTGTAACAATATAGAATCTTTTCTCTCCTCTAAGAATTAGGGCAAAACACAAAACAAAAACAAAAATAAACTCTACAGTGGAGATGTGCCTAGAGAGAAACTTTTTTTAATTATAAATTTTTACATTAGAATTATGGCTCCATACAGCATTCTGGGAAAGGAAGCAAATTTTTCTGCCTTGTTCAGGAGGTATGAAAACAACTAAAAAATACCACGCTGTGACCGTTTGCGTACTGATATTCAGAATGTTTTTTTCTTCTGAGTGGTGGCTATTTCCTAGCAATTTTGTATTGTTTATTCATCTCTATACTCAGAAATCTCCTTTCTAGATCTTACCCTATGTTTAACGGGTAATCCAGATTTCAAATTTAGTATGTTATTAGCAAGCATATTAAGCAAGAAAGACTTCACCAAAACTGGCAGTAGAATTCATTATTAGGTCTAAAAATTATGGTTCTAAAGTGACTGCAAAAATCACCAATTCTTATGATAGCTGCTCTTCTCTACTTCACTACATAATTTTACAAATATATTTACTCAGAGGAAGGATTTTCCTACCAGTTTTCTCAAAAAGTAAGTTGTAAAATATAAAAACTTACAGAAATGTGGCCATTAGTAATTGAGTAATTTGCTTCGTGCTGACATTGAAGATTACTCATTATATCTATCTGGCTTTTCTGGAAACCATGACAGATAACACGATTCTTGTCCAGAAGCTCCCATGTTTTGAAAATGTCAAAGTAATGGCAAAAACCACCATTACTTTTACACCAACCTAGTACTACTTTCTGAAATTTAGAAGCATATTATTTTCTCTTTCTGGTAATAAATATATTAAGAATGGAAATGTTTCATCTGTTCATCGCAACACAGACATTATGACCAAAGTTTCTTTACTTGGGGAGAAATTCCTAGGACTTGCTTTGTATGTGAATATCTGCATTATCAGTAAAAGTGAAATCGTCGTCATTATAGTGGACTACATGAAGACTGACTGACTTAGATAAGATAAAGGAATGCACAAAAGAAGATAAAGCGTTATTAAGAGATTACTGTTGTACAAGCAATATTCTGAATCTAGAAGCAAACAAAAAATTGCTTAACAACACATTTTATGCCCATGCACGGTGGCTTACTCCTGTAATCCCAGCATTTCAGGAGGCCGAGGTGGGCGGATCAGGAAGTCAAGAGATAGAGACCATCCTGGCCAACATGGTGAAACCTGTCTCTACTAAAAATACAAAAAAAAAAATTAGCCCGGAGTGATAGATTATGCTTGTAGTCTCAGCTACTTGGAAGGCTGAGGCAGGAGAATTGCTTGAACCCAGGTGGCGGAGGTTGCAGTAAGCTGAGATCACACCACTGCACTCCAGCCTGGCAACAGAGCAAGACTCCATCTCAAAAAAAAAAAAAAGAACAACAACAACAAAAAAAACATTTTATTTGCAACTGGTCGTTTGTGTTTACATTATAAAACTACATTCATATCTTTTAAAACTTGATTGTCTTCTTAGCAAGTAGTATACATATAAAATGAATTGATTTATATGCCAAGTTATTCAGTCACTAAATTACTATTATTTTATTTATTTATTTATTTATTTATTTATTTATTTATTTATTTATTTTTTGAGACAGAGTCTTGCTCTGTCACCCAGGCTGGAATGCAGTGGCGCCATCTCAGCTCACTGCAAGCTCCGCCTCCCAGGTTCACACCATTCTCCTGCCTCAGCCTCCCCAGCAGCTGGAACTATAGGAGCATGCGGCCATGCCCAGCTATTTTTTTGTATTTTTAGTAAAGGTGGGGTTTCTCCGTGTTAGCCAGTATGGTCTCAATCTCCTGACGTCGTGATCCACCCGCCTTAGCCTCCCAAAGTGCTGGGATTACAGGCATGAGCCACAGCATCCAGCCCACTAAATTATTTAAAAAGTGGACCTACTTTGTGAAAATGTAAAATGGATCATTGCAAGCACATTGTGAAAAGATATACAGATATAACCACCCTCATCATTATTCTTATTCATTATTTCTCGTGTGTTACAAAGCCCTTTTCCGGTAACATTTTCTTCCTTAGTAATTATTTACTTGATAAAGAATGTCTTGGGATTTTTGTTTCCAATCAGGAAGTAACTGGAATAAAATTGATCATACCACCATGAACAACCAAAAATAAGTAAACCGAAGGAAAAATGGTTTGAATCAGTGGTTTTTCAAGACACTGGACATTAGAAAAGAAAGAACAGTCATCCCTGAGAAATGGTAAATAACAAAGGTGAGCCCTATGACTGCCCCAAATTCCTGCCTTGAATGAGTTTCTGGGCACAGGGAAGAGGGCTTCTGGAGTTAAGGAGATTGGCCTGAGATACCCAAGTGGTGAGAATTTTCAGGACAAAATCATCCCCTTGAATATTCAGCTGAGTGCTAATCTGTATATGACATTATGAAAAGAACCATCCAAAGAGAGTAGAAAGAACAATTCTTGGTGCCCAGATGGGAATAGGAACAATTCCTGTTTTCATCAGCCAGAATGGGCATTGGGTGGATTATTCAGAATGATCTTTACAATGATGGGAAAGAATTAGCTGTAGACAAAGCCCTAATCCCACGTAACAAATATTAAAATAAAGAGCTGAAAGGGTCAAATAGTTTTCAAATAACTACATCCCAGGGAAAAGCTCAAAACACGTTTATAAGAACATAAAAAATGTCAAGAAACAATAAACGTAAAGTTCACAGTGCCTGGCATCCAAGCAAAGTTTACCAGTCATAGAAAGAAGCTAGAAAATGTAACCATAAATCACCTGAAACTGATCAAGAACTGATGTTAGAATTAGCATACAAGAACATAAAACAATGATTACAGCTGTAGTACCTATGCTAATAAGGTTAAATAGAAGCATAACAATTATTTAAAATATTTAGATTGAATGTCTATGGGTAAAAAGTACAGTTACTGAGGTTAAAATTATATTGGATGGTAATAACAACAGATTAGACATTGCAGAAGAAAAGCTTAATGAACTTGAAGATATACTAACAGCAACAATTCAAAAGATAATACAAAGTGAAATACAATACAAATTTAGAAAGAGTATCAGTAAGCCGTGGGTCAATTTTCAAGCAGGCTAATACATATATAATTGAAAATCTGTAAAGGAGAGAAGGAGAGGGATACCAAAGAGATATCTGAAGAAACAGTGAAATTACATTTTTTGTATGTGATAAAAATTATAAATCCAAAGATCCAAAAAACTCAATTAATGCCAACAACAGAGAAAATTACACCAAATCATATTATATTCAAGTGCAGAAAATCAGTGATAAGAATGAAAGCATTCAGAAAAAAGCCACATCAACTTTAATAGATGAGACAAAAATAAAAATCATAGTGAGATGTTAGATTTGATCTAAACATGTCAACAATTAGATTACATATAAGTGGTCTAGGTGCCTCCTTAAAAGGGAGAGAGTGTGCAACTGGGCCAAAAAGCAAGATCCAACTATAAGAAACATAGCTAACTATAGGAAACAGAATTTAAATGTAAATCCATAAATAGTTTATAATTAAAAGGATGGAAGAAGACATACTACGCTAGCACTAGTAGAAAGAAACCAAGAATGACTATATTAATATCTGACAAAATATATTTCAGATCAAAGAATATTACCAGGGAAAAAGAAAGCCATTCCATAATGATAAAGAGGTCATTTCATTAGTGAACATTATAATACAAAATGTCCATGTACCTAATAACAACACTTTAAAATACACAGTGTAAAACCTTATAGAGTTGAAAGGAGAAATAGACAAATCCAAAATAATAGCTAGGGACTTCAATTTTCCTCTCTTAATAAATAATAGAATAATTATAAAGAAACCAGTAAGGATAAAAACAGAATAAAACTATCAACTTAGGCTGGGCATGATGGCTGAAGCCTGTAATCCCAACACTTTGGGAGGCTAAGGTGGGTGGATCACGAACGAGGTCAGGAGATCGAGACCATCCTAGCTAACACGGTGAAAACCCGTCTCTACTAAAAATATAAAAAATTAGCCAGGTGCGGTGGTGGGTGCCTGTAGTCCCAGCTACTCAGGAGGCTGAGGCAGGAGAATGGTGTGAACCTGGAAGGCGGAGGTTGCAGTGAGCCGAGATTGTGCCACTACACTCCAGCCCAGGTGGCAGAGCGAGATTCCATCTCAAAAAAAACAAACAAACCAAAAAAAAACTACAACTTACTTGTCCTTATTGACATTTCAAGTATGGTAGAATACACATTATTTTCATGCACAAATGGAACATTTATCAAGGCAGACTACACTTTGAACCTTAAAGCAGTAACAATAAATTTAAAATAAGTCAGGGCTTACAAAATGTGCTCTCTAGTCACCATAGAATTAAATAAAAAGTAATGAAGAGATCTCAGAGAATTCCCAAGTATCTGAAAACTAAACAACACATTTCTAAATAGCCCCTGTTAAATTTAAGGCAATAGAGAAACAAGAAATTATTTTTCAATTAAATGAAAATGAAAACATATCAAATTTTGTGGATTTTTAAAGTCAGTACTTATGAAAAAATCTGTAATGTTAAGCACCTACAGTAGAATAAAAGAGAGGCTTCAAATCAATGACTACAACTTCTTTCTTAAGAGATTAGAGAAATAGGAAATAAAACCCAATAGAAGCAGAAGACAGAAAATAATAATAATAATAATAGAAGAAGAAACAATAAAATACAAATTAGAGGCCAGGCATGGTGGCTCACATCTGCAATCCCAGCAGTTTGGGAGGCCCAGGCAGGAGGATTGCCTGAGCTCAGGAGTTCAAGACCAGCTTGGGCAACATGGTGAAACCCCGTCTCTATTAAAACACAAAAAAATCAGCCGGGCATGGTGATACGCAACTGTAATCCCAGATATTTAGGAGTCTGAGGCACGAGAACTGCTTGAACCCATTGCACCACTGCAATCTAGCCTGGGCAACAGAGCAAGATTGTCTTCAAAAAAAAAAAAAAAAAAAGAGGAAAGAAATTAGAAAAACAATAGGGAAAAGGAATAAAACCAAAAATCTTGTTTTTTGTTTTTTGTTTTTTGTTTCCAGAAGTAATAAATAAAACTGTTAAGCCTGTAACCATACTGATCAGGAAAAAACTGTCAAGGCACCAATTATCACTATCAGGAATAAGAAAAATTATATCACTACATATTTTATATATATCACTACATATTTTATATATATTACAAAGATATTAAGGGAGTACTATTAGCCATTATTATGTCAATACATTTTACAGCAAATGAAACAGACAAACTCCTTGAAATATACAAACTGTCAAAACTCACTCAAGATGAAATAGAAAACTTAAGTAGCCCCACATCTATAAAGAAATTATAGTAGATCAAATCTAACAACAAATATAAAGTATAATATATACCGACCAGGGAGGTTTGTTTCAGAAATACAGAGTTGGTTTAACATTGCAAAACAATCAATGAAGTCACCACATTGACAAACTAAAAAATAAAATCTGTAAATCTGTATGATATTCTCAATAGACCAAAAAATAATAAATTGACAGAATGCAACATTTATTCCTGATTAGAAAAAAAAAATACTATCAGCAAACACGGAATAGATGAGAACTTTGTAAACCTGATAAAAGCACATCTATGAAAAACCTAAAACAAACATTTAATTAATGGTGAAAGACTAAATGCTTCCTGATTAGATCTGGAACAAAGCCAAAATTTTCCTTCTCACCACTTCTTTTCAACATTGTATTGGAAGCACTAGCCAGTGTAGTAATGTAAACAAAATAAATAAAAGGCATCCAAATGGGAAAGGAAAAAATAAATAAGTCAGTAATCTAACTCTATTATCTGATTACATGACTGACTATGTGGAAAATTCAGTGGAATTTACACAAAACTCCTAAACGTAACAAATAAGTTTATCAAAGTTGCAAAGACACAAGATTGTTAAGTAAAAAACAATATTTCTGTATACTAGCAATAAATTTTCAAAACTGGATTTTTAAAAAATACTACTTACAATACCGTCACTCAATTTGAAATATTGAGGAATCTGGCAAAAATATTCAAGACTCTCATAATGAAAACTACAAAACTTTGCTAAGGAAAATTAAAGAATAAATGGAGAGTCATACCCCTTGTTCCTGGGTAAGAAGATTCAGTATTTTAAGTGGCCAGTTTTCCCAAAATCAGTCTTTAAATTGAACAAATCCCAATTAAAATGGTAGCAGGCTTTTATGGTTGAAATTAGCAAACTAATTCTAAAATGTATGTGGAAATATAAATAGCCTTTGAGAACACAGTTTTTTTTTTTTTTTTTTTTTTTTTTTTTTTTTTTTTTTAAGGACAAAGTTGGATAATTAACACCATCTGGTTTTAAGACTTCTTACATTGTGAGATTAATAAAGACACTGAGGTCTTGATGTAGAGCTAAACAAATACACTGAGGGGACAGGAGAGAATCCAGAAACAGAACACAAATATATATGGACGACTGACTTTTACAAAGATGCAAAGACAATTCAGTGAAGAAAACATGGCCTTTTCAGCAAATGATTCCGGGACAACTGGATATCCAAATGTAAAAGATAATAGCTTTGATCTAGTCCTTGTATCATATACAGAAATACATGAGTCTAAATCTAAATGTAAAAACTAAAACTACAACACTTATTGACAAAAATATAGGATGGAGGAAGTAAGGGGAGTGATGATTTCACACTGTAGGTGATGTCAAAATAACAAATTGCAACATTTAATTATGGGCAGTTGGTTGTGTGCCAATTATACTCCAATAAAACTGTGAAAACATGTTTGTTTACAATGTAACATGGAAGAAGTCACAGAGAACAGAGGCATTAACAATTATTAAGCAAGTAGAGATGCAGTAAGTGCCTCCAGCCCTTGCATCACCGCAAATCAATCTTATAGATGACAACCTTAAAGATATCATTATTATCATTCTTTCATGCATAAGTAAAGTGAGGTTCTCAGAGAGAATATTTTTCTCAAAACTCATCCACTTATGAGTCAAACAGTTGGAACTGAAATCTGCAGTTCTTTAATAAATTCAGCCTTTACTCTAGTAAGCTAGGATAAACAAGGATCATGGTAATCAGAGTAATAAGACCTGGGTTCAAATCAGAGTTCTCCACCTGCCAGCTTTGTAAACTTGGTGAGTTAATTAGAAACTAAGCTTCCTTTTGTCACCTAAAAATGAAAGCAATAATATGTCTCTCATGCAATTTCTCTGAGAATAGTATAAATAATAGTAAATATATACCAAAGTGCAATAATACATGTATGTTAGTCTGCTTGTGCCGCCATAATAAAATACCAAAGACTGGGTGGGTTCAAGCAATTGAACTGGATGGGCTTCAACATATACATTTTGGAGGAACACAACTCAGTTCATAATAATATGCAAGCAAATAAGGAAATAAGTACAGAATACCTCTTGCTTTTTGACTTTCTTTTGCCCAAGAAGATTATTATTTATTCCCGGTTCTATTCTCACATCCCCTACAGGCCACTCCTAATTGTTATTAAAACAGTTACAATATACAGCCAATTTGCAGAGAGTACATTTTGACTTCTTCCAGACTAAAGTCAATTCTAGGCTACCAAGCCAGGGGCAGAACATGTGAGACAAGGTGGATTTGCAACTACTTAATTTATTGGCACTGGTTCTACAAAACAGAAGGGAAAGAACTAATGTAATATGCACAGAGGCTCTGGGATACATAAGTTTGGGTAATGTTTTACATATAACTCCAGCGTTCCCCTTATGACCCTGGTTTTGGTCAATACATAGGTACCTGCCACACTTCTCCTCAGATTCTCCTTCAAGTTTCAGCTACCTGGAATCTGTGTTACATTATTCGAGTTACTATTTCTTCTTTTGCAGGTATTATTTTTCTTTACCATTTTATTAACTGACATTGAGCAAGGAAAAGTCTCACAGCTCAAATCTTCTTGGTCAAACTCAATCTCTGGGCCAGGTGCAGTGGCTCACACCTGTAATTCCAGCACTTTGGAAGGCCGAGGCGGGTGGATCACCAGGTCAAGAGATCGAGACCATCCTGGTCAAAATGGTGAAACCCTGTCTCTACTAAAAATACAAAAATTAACTGGGCGTGGTGGCACAGGCCTGTAGTTCTAGTTACTCAGGAGGCTGAGGCAGGAGAATTGCTTGAACCCAGAAGGCGGAGGTTGCAGTGAGCCAAGATAGCGCCACTGCACTCCAGCCTGGGCGACAGAGTGAGATTCCATTGAAAGAAGGAAAGAAAGAAAGACAGAAAGAGAGAGAGAGAGAGAGGGAAGGAGGGAAGGAGGGAAAGAGGGAGGGAGGGAAGAAGGAAGGAAGGAAGGAAGGAAGGAAGGAAAGAAGGAAGGAAGGAAGGAAGGAAGGAAGGAAGGAAGGAAGGAAAGAAGGAAGGAAGGAAGGAAGGAAGGAAGGAAGGAAGGAAGGAAGGAAGGAAGGAGCTCAACCTCTGTGTTTGATTCACCTGGTTTTGTGCTCATAGAAAAGAAAACATTTTATAATTCTGCACTGTACATTTCTGACACAGCCATTTTTCCAAGTTCTTGTCAACCAGGGCATTTTCACTTTTTTTCTTTTTTTAACTTAACTCATTTTACTTCTAAATAGCTGTGATGCCAGTCTCTCCCCTATGATAATGGATTTCCATTCTCATCAATGTAGCTCTTTCAAAGTCCCTTCATGGGTATTGGCAACAAGAAACCGGCAGCTGTAAGGACTGAGAACAGACACACGTCATTTTCCTGTGCTTTGGTTTATTGTGCTTCAGGGATAATCGTGTTTTTTTCTAAATGAAGGTTTATGGCAACCCAGTGTCAAGCAAGTCTGTCATCCTCATTTTTCTAACAAGATGTACTCTACATGTGTCTCTGCCTCACAAAAAATGTGATTTGGTAATTGTTGCAATATTTCAAACATTTTTGTTATTTTTTATCTGTTATAGTGATCTGTGATTAGTGATCTTTGATGTTACTATTGTAATTGCTTTGGGGCACCACGAATTGCACCTATGTAGGACTGCAAACTTCATTGATAAGTGCTGCATGTATTCTGACTGCTCCACCAAACAACCATTCTCCCATCTCTCTTCATCTCCTCAGGCCTTCCTATTCCCTGAGTCACAACAATAGTTAAATTAAGCCAATTAATAACCCTAAATCAGCTGGGCATGGTGGCTCACACCTGTAATCCCAGCACTTTGGGAGGCTGAGGCGGGCAGATCACTTGAGGTCAGGAGTTTGTGACCAGCCTGACCAACATGTTGAAACCCCGTCTCTACTAAAAAATACAAAAATCAGCCAGGCGTGGCTGTGGGCGCCTGTAATCCCACCTACTCCAGAGGCTGAGGCAGGAGAATCGCTTGAACCCGGGAGGCAGAGGTTGCAATGAGCCGAGATCACACCATTGCACTCCAACCTGGGCAACAAGAGTGAAACTCCATCTCAAAAAACAAAACAAACAAGCAAACAAAACAAAATAACCCTAAATGATCTCTAAGTGTTCAAATGAAAGGAAGAGTTGCACATCTCTCAACTTCAAATCAAAAGGCAGAAACCTTTAAGCTTAGTCAGAAAGGCATGATGAAGGTTGAGACTAGTCAATAGCTAGACTTCATGCACCAGTTAGCCAAGTTATGAATACAAAGGAAAAATTCTTGAAGAAAATTAAAAGTGCTACCCCAGTAAATATACAAATGATGTGAAAGTGAAACAGCCTTATTGCTGATATAGAGCAAGTTTTATAGGTATTGATAGAAAGTCAAACCAGCCACAGCATTCCTTAAGCCAAAGCCTAACCCAGAATGAGGCCCTAACTCTCTTTAATTCTATGAAGACTGAGAGAGCTGAAGAAGCTGCAAAAGAAAAGGTGGAAGCTAGCAGAGGTTGGTTAATGAGGTTTAAGGAAAGAAACCGTGTCCATAATATGAGAGTGCAAGGCGAAGCAGCAAGTGCTGATGGAGATGCTGCAGCAAGTTATCCAGAAGATCCAGCTAAGATCATTGATGAAGATGGCTATACTTATCAGTAGATTTTCAATATAGACAAAGCAGCCTTCTACTGGAAGAAGGTACAATCTAGAACTTTGCTATCTAGAGAAGAGAAGTTAATGTTGGGCTTCAAAGCTTCAAAGGACAGGCTGACTCTCTTGTTAGGGAGAGTCAGTCACTAATGCAGCTAGTGACTTTAGGTTGGAGCCAATGCCCATTTACTATTCTGAAAATCCCAGGGCCCATAAGAATTATGCTAAATGGGACAACAAAGAGCCTAAATGACAGCATATCTATTTATAGCATGGTTTACTAAATATTTTAAGCCCACTGTTGAGACCTACTGATGAGAGGAAAAAAAGATTCCCTTCAAAGTGTTACTGCTGATTGGCAATGCACCTGGTCACCCAAGAGCTCTGAAGGTGATATACAAGGAGATTAATGTTGTTTGTATGACTGCTAACATAATCCATTTTGAAGCTGATAAATCGATGAGTAATTTAAACTTTCAAATGTTATTATTTAAGAAATACATTTTGTAGGGCTATAGTGCCATAGATAGTGATTCCTCTGTTGAATCTGGGCAAAGTCAATTGAAAATCTTCTGAAAAAGATTCACCATTCAGTTGTCATTAAGAACATTTGTGATTCATGAGAGGAGGTCAAAATATCCACATTAACAGGAATTTGGAGGAAGTTGATTCCAGCCCTCATAAATTACTTTGAGGGTCAAGTCTTCATTGGAGGAAGTAATTGCAGATGTGGTGAAAATAGTAAGAGACCTAGAATAAGAAGTGGAACCTGAAGATGAGACTGAATTGCTGCAGTCTCATGGTAAAACTTGAATAGACAAGAAGTTGTTTCTTGTAGATGAGCAATAAAAGTAGTCCCTTGAAGTGGAATCTACCCCTGGTGAAGATGCTGTTAACACTGTTGAAATGACAACAAAGGATTGAAAATATCATGTAAACTTAGTTGATATAATAGCAGCAAGGTTTGAGAGCATTGTTTTCAATTTTGAAAGATATTCTACTGTGGTTTAAATACTATCAACCAGCATCACATGCTATCGAGAAATCTTTTGTGAAGGGAAGAGTCAATTGACTCAGCAAATTTCATTATTGTCTTATTTTAAGAAATTGCCACAGCCACTCCAGCCTTCAACCACCACCAACCAATCAGTCAGTAGTGACTCACATAGAGGCAAGACCCTCAACCAGCTAAAAGATTACAATTTCCTGAAGGCTTAGATGATTATTAGCATTTTCTTTAGCAATAAAGTATTTTTAATTAAGGTGTGTATACTTTTCTTAGACATAATACTATGACTTACTTTATGGACTACAGTATAGCATAAACATAACTTTCATATGTACTGGAAAAAAGTTGTGACTCGCTTTATTGCAATATTTTCTATATTGCCGTGATCTGGAACTGAACCCATGATACATCTGAGGTGTGCTTGTATTCTGATCTCTCCCATCCCTGGATTTTTAAGCTGTTAAATAAGAACAATAGAGCATTGTTCAAAGTACTTGTTAGAGATAGATTTTGGATATGAGTTCTCGAGCATTATAGAATATGTGTCACAAACCTCATGGACTCTTAAGCCTCCTGTGGAATTACATTCTTACTAGCATTTCCATGAAGTGTCTAATATGAGAACAGATTTGTTCAACTTTTGGGAACCAACTGATGAGCTAAGTTTTCAATAAGCAACACTATTGTTTATTATTTACAGTTTTAAACCTCTAAATATAAAACAAATTGGTGGCTCCTTCACTGGCTTACATATATGTGTCTACTATTGAAAGTTCATGTAGATTCAGAAGGTCACACTTTCCTTTACATTTACAGTGTCCAGATTTGAAAATCAACGTGAATATGACATGTAAATCTCAGTTTTTAATTTTAAAAGGTATTTCTTTATAATTTTCTAATCATATTTAGCATCAGTCCATATAGATATATGGAATTAGAAGAGAGGGGTTATATTATACTGCCTCTTTAAATAAAACTTTGATTTCTATTCATAGAAATTTAATTTAAGATAATTTTTGGTGGTAAAATTCTAGGAGTAAAAAGTGTGTTCAAATCTTTTATGGCCTTCTTTGGATTGCAATAGTGTTTGTTTTTACTTAAACTTGTGCTTTTTTTGCTTTCTTGCAATTTGTTACTTGAATATGTGTTTGCAAAAGGGGTTCTTCATGTTAGAGGTAGAAAATTTTGTGAAAGATTGGAAAACCTGTGAGTTTAATGCTCTCTCTTCTGCAGAAATAACATGAAATTTAAGAAACAAGAAATCTTACATAAGCCATACTTCAGTCTATCGATATGTATATGAAACCACTAATTCCAGTTTGGGATTTGAGCAGTTCTGGACCAATCCTAAGGCTCTTCACACTGCCTACTCCAGGGAGGCCTGAAATGTCAAAGTCTTATGTCATCTCTATTGTCATATCCCATCTTGCTGCAAACCACATAATCTATGAGGATCACTGCCATGAAAACTCATCAATGCTCCTCTCCATGAACAACATCTCCCCAGTTAAAGTCCCCTTTACCAAGTCTGAACATTTTCAGATGGAAATATCTATTCATTCACCTGCAGTCAGTGCATAGAAACATCACTTAACGAGAACTAAAACAACCTCTGAGCTCTCTGTTCTTTAACCTTGTAATATACTCTCTCCATTTTTGGTTAAGCAGTCCAGTGGGATAGCACCAGGGACAGAAAGACACTCTAGTTCTTCACTGTTGACATGAGAATGCACAAAGACAAGCTCAAGTTTCATTTTAATGGTGATGGAAATGGGAGGGGTGAGTAAAAAGCTGCCTCTATAGAGTGTTTTCTGCTTGTTTGATAGAGTTCTGCTCATCAGCCAAACATTATTAGGGGGCACTTGTCCTTCAAATAGTATAGTCACTCAGAATAAATACTATTAAGAAACCACAGGCTGAACTATCAGGCTAACAATTATTTAAGCTATGTATTCTGTACGACAATGAATATTGTATTTACAGTATTTGCCAAAATAACTTCCATTTTACAGATACACCCCTAGATTACTGTTCAGAGGCTGGATGCCATGCCATTAAATTAATACTGAATTCACGTACTAGACAATTAAATTAGTACATCACCCCCACTGTCTCCCACTCTCCTTTCACCTATCTCAAATTTGATCACCATTTGATGCATAAGGTACTGTCGACACAGGTTGCTATGATGCCAGTTTACCAAAGAGATTTTTAAAAATTTGTTTAGAGAGTGTACACACTTCTTCAAAGATAAATGCACACCAGAGAAAATCCTAACAGCTTTTAATTTCCATGCTTTTCAATTTTATTGTTGTAAATGCAACTGTTTATAGGACTAATGACACAGGCTGGCTCTGTTGAGTCAATTACACCAGTAGGCAGTTGGATCAGATTCTTTACTCATGTTCCATTTACTCTATGTGGATGTTTGATATTTGACTAAATTGAATTGCACCAGAGAGGCTTGGTGCTTTCCGTCTTCTGCATCTCTGCACAGTTTATAGAACAATGAAATAAATGATAATATGCTAGATGCAGGGTGGTGACTGTGCACAAGCACATGTGGCCATAGCTACACAGTGAGCAATAGTCAACCAGCAGCTCGGTGTGTTATATGAGATGCCTCAGCGATAGCAGGATTCCATGGGAAGAAACTTATCAGACAGATGTATGGTGTATATATGCTTCAATTTTTAGTTTATTGTTGTTCTGTTTCTTAATTTCACAGGGGAGAGAGAAAGTGGGATCGATGAAGACAGAAAAAGGGGTAATTTGTGATGTCATGTGTTCCTGTTAGTGACAGTAACACAGGACCATCTGGACTTGGGTAACATGCAGGCAGATGCTGAGCAGACTCCCCACACACTCCTAAATGCCAGAGTGCTTCTCTGCTGACCCACAACTAAGCATGCAATTCTGGTAATGAGCCACCCAGTGTGCAGAGAGCTTGATGGTTCCGATTTATGCCACACTGTGGGAAGATGCATAATGCAGCATGGCTTGCTCACTCATTTCCCTCGTGACATATACCATGATATTGTCACCATCTATTGTGTTCCTAATGATGAACCAGACATAGTATGTAAATAGTCTCATCTAATGCCAATAGCAAAACTCAAGGAAGCAGTAATATCTACCATAATACATAAGAAACTGGAGACTCTGGATGCTTATTTATTTGCCCTAGAGCACCTGGCATTGGTATTTGAACCCAGATCTGTCTAAATCAAATCATATTCTTTTACTATTATGTTAGAGCTTCTCCAACAAACCCATCTTTTTTTAAAACTTCATTGGTTTTTGAAGGCCAGAGTCCTCATAAAACTTGCAACATTGGTATTAAGGAAATACTTGTTACATTCATAATTTTATTTATTTTTTTTTTACTTTACAGCACCTCTACCCTAAAGCATAGTGACAGAAAACAGCTAGTTAAAACATGATAATGTATATCCTAACTCTTCACATATCTTAGAAAGAATTAGATAACCTAACCTCAGTGGGAAAGATTCTATTTGGGAACTAAATTTCAATGACCAATTTAGAATTGCTACTACTAATTGTAAAAAAATCACTTACTCATTTTGCAGTTTTATAATCATACATAAGTAACTAGATCATGAGGGCAAATGAACAAGCCATAGGATGCAAATTCTGTATGTATTTTATGGGTTAATCTTGGAGTAAAATTTATCTGTTAGTTTGAACTCAAGCAAGAACAACACCATTATCTTAACAATACAAAATAAGAAATCCAAAGCTATTGTTTTCACACTGTCTCATAAGGAAACAACTAGTGTGAACTTGTTTGTTTCCCATTTCTATTTGAGGCCTTGCTAATGTACTTTCTCCAGTGCATTTTAACCATCTTCCATGGACCTATATTTTGGAACAATGGAAGCGCTTTAGACCAGACCTACAAAGGCTCTCTCATCACCTGAAATATAAGAGCTGTATCAGTGTTTTGGGGTCTTAAATCAGGTGGAACTCCTTTTCTTTTTGCTGATCTTCCAGAGTTAACGTTTTCCATGAAGAAAATTTAGGAAGTTATGGCAATAGCTTCAGGTCTCTCCTGGGCCCACACAATAACTATATGTTGGTAATCATTTCAATACAACTAATGAAGAAACATAGTTAAAGATCTAAAGCTGCTGCACCAGTCAAGAGTGGGGTAGTGAAGTGCATTGTAGTAATACAAGGACTTTTCATCATTGAACTTCCAAAGGTGTGTAGTGATGTAGTTTGACATGGGTTGGTATATTTTAATAACTGCCTTTCCAATTTTTGAAATAAAGTGATGGACAAAATATTTAAAATGTTATGTGAGTTTTAATCTTCTGCAGCATTCAACCAAATGAATTTGGGTTTGTGACCATAACTCTTTGCTTTAGTTTTTCTGTCTCCCAGACTTCACACAGTTCTTTGAAGCTTCATGGTGGATAAAAGTTTTCTAATGTATTCCCTGTTAGAATTTTTAAATAGTGAAGCAATGTCTCAAATATACTGTGTTGAATCCTTAAGACTTCATGCTCCTTAATAATCATCTTAGAAATTAAAATAAACTGGAAAGCATTCAAGAATATGTTTTAAAGACATTTGTGACCATTATGAACATTAATAATTTCATATATATATTTTATATACATATACACAGATATGTATATGTATTTTAGCTTATGAAACAAAGACATGAAGAATAACAAGAGGTCTCAATAAAGATGAGAAAATTGTTTAGAGTTTGTGGAGGCCAAGGTATTTGATAGCAGTAACATCATAACATGGTGGTTATCATACATATATTAAGCACTTGCTTGGAGCTGAGCATCAGGTCACAACCCTGAAAGCCAAACATTTCATCTGTATTTTATAAATAGAGAAACTTGGTTTAGAGAGGCAAGCTCCCTCCCCAAGGTCATTTGATTAGTACATTCAAGAGAAAGAATTTGTCTTTTTCATTCCCGAGCCTCTATTATCTTTTAATTAATCCTATCCTCACACACACAAAAAATTTCTCTATCTAAAACTAGTCAAGTAATTTGTTTCTTTTAAAAAGGAAATAAATAAAACATATAATCCAGGCATTGCTTCCAGTTAACTTACCGATGTCTCCCCAGTTCCTGAGAGTAAGAGCACAGTGTAGCATTGCTCTGTCCAATATATTGAGGATGCTGTACTGAATAATGTTTAGGCATTTGGGAACTGGGTTCAGATTGCCTGAAATCATGTATAGTTCTACCAGTTATTAGCTGTGTGTGATTAACTTCTCTGTGCTTGGGCTACCATATTTATAAAATGGGAGTCATGACAGTTCTTGTCCTATAGTATTATTGTGCAGACTAGATGAATTGAACTCATATACACACAGTAAGAACCCAATAAATGTCAGTTAAAATTATTATGGATATCAGTTGTTGAACAAATGGGTAGAAATATCAGCAAGGAAGATTTCCATCTCAGTGGTTTTACCTTATTCTCTACCAAGCATTCATGCTTTCTTTGATATATATATATTTTTTCTTGTTGCATTATCCTGGTGATTTCTCCAAAGCAGTAGAAGCAGTTTTTCAGAATAGTTTTGCCTATTGTCAGCTAGCTATATGAGACATGGACTTCCAGTTGCCCTTGGAAGGTACCAAAGTATTATCTGAGATGAGATCTTACCCAAGACACTGGACGGCATCCTAGTGCCCGAAACCAGTCACTTCTATCACCAGGTGAGCTGATTATTTCAGGGAATTTTACTCACCTGATCTTCCATTAGGGCTGCTTCGCAAACCAGAGCATGTGCTATTTCTAGTGAAATGATGACCCTGCTTCAGAACGCAGGTACATTAAGGACACTTAATTACAGATGATGGTCCTGTCTAGTTGTTAAGGGAGTGAGACAAGATGGAAAATTGTGAATTTAGATTACTAGATAACAGAGACTTTTTCTTTTGTACAGGTAACTCATGATTTAAGTATAAGTGACAATGAAAATTGAACCACACCATCATTTAAGAAATTGCCCTATGATAGAACTAGAATTTCATATATATTTGGCACATTCTCAGCTAAATTGACCCAGTGTAATTCCAGGAATATGGCAGTTAAAAATGTGCCCTTTGGAGGAAAAAGAGGGAGTACAGATTCCAGGATAATAAATACTGGAGGAGTGGGGGAATCAGAGTATTGGCTTCCAGCTGGCATGGCAGAGGTGGTTATAATTGAGAAAAATAAAAACTTGGATTAGGCAGCCATTCAGTATACTCAAGCTGCTACTCTGCTACTACTAGATCAGTATGCCTCAAAATCTAACTTTTACCATTTTGTAACAACTGTGGTCCCTGCACTGCTATAATAATAAAAAAAAAATCCATCCCATTGCTATATTTTCTTTACAGATAATAGCTGTCTTTTTATATTTAAGTAAACATCACTTTTTAAATTCTTTTTTCCTATCTTTTTCCGTCCAGAATTTTGAAGGCTATTTTATGTGCCTCTTTAAAAATGTCTAAGTTTATCAGGTTCACAAAATGGAAGAGTTAAGAGGCAAAAACTGTCCTAATTACAATCACGCTCAGCACTTACTAAGATAGGCACACTCCTTACTAAGATAGGCACACTCCTTAATTCTGTATTTTAACAATCTATAGATTATTAATTCTATAAAAATCCAAGCAAAGAATACAAAAATTGAAGTAAATAATTATAAAGGAAAGTCTTTCGAACACATACATCATTTTTCTTTTCAGATGGCTGCTCACCTTCTTGGGTACTGGGGCCTCTGTCTGGGGCCTTCACTCTTTAACCTCACCATCTGTCAGTAGGGTTTTAAGGCACAGTCTGGGATCTTTATTTTTCTGCTTACACATACCCAGATAATGCATTTACATTTATTTTAGAGACAAGAATAAAAGTTAAATTTTATTTTAGCCTGTGCTATTTGGAAATCAAGCATCTGGCTGGCTGAAAAGGGCTATGGTACCATTTTGTTTTATAACTTAGAAGGTGCTGAACTCCATTATGAAGGAATTAAATTCTCAGAGGGTATTTTCTGGTGCTGTCTTTCTGAGAAATCATCATCCTTAGCACTCTGCCTCATTTTCCACCGGAATCGCCCTTCACCAAATGAAGTCAGGGAAACTCAAAAAGCAGCCTTACAGAAACAAAGACTCCAATCTGCAGAAGGGACCATAATCTTATTGTGTCAGTCAGAAACTCTGAATTGGATCTGCTCGCTAAATTCCCGCTATAATTTTGTCAGCCACATCTGCAGCTCTGTGTCTCTGTATCACTGTACTTGGACAACTCAGACACATTGCGGCTTGTTATTTCTCTCTGGCTTGCTTTTTTCTCTTCTGTCTTTCCTTGTTTTCTATTTTGTTTTCTTTTTCTCATCTATGTCTTTTCATCTACTGGCAGCTGTTTCCCCGACCTCGTACATCTAAAAAGAGTGGTGCGTGTAGTTGCCACATACCTCATGGGGTTCTAGGAGAAATCTGTATCACTGTACTTAGACAACTCAAACACATTGCAGCTTGTTATTTCTCTCTGGCTTGCTTTTTTCTCTTCTGTCTGTCTTTCCTTGTTTTCTATTTTTTTTTTTCTTTTTTTCACCTATGTCTTTTCATCTACTGGCAGCTGTTTCCCCTGACCTCATACATCTAAAAAGAGTGGTGTGACATCTACAAAGAATGGTGTGTGTAGTTTCCGCATACCTCATGGGGTTCTAGGAGAAATTGTCTTGTTTACCATCTCAAAGGAACGCCAGTTTATCAATAGAACACACATAATGATCGTGGTGGTGCTAGAAGCTTCCATATACTGACCATCTTGATTCCAAAGATGGAAGGCCCCCGAGGAGTCAAATGTTTTCCCTATCATGTTGAATAATGTAATTTCTATTCACATCTCAACTGCCTGCACTTTACTTCCAGAGCATCCCATTCCATTTTGAAACTTGGTCTGTGAATGTGTTGGGGATAGAGCTAGCTTTTGTCAAGGAAACTGTGTGTATGGGCTCTGCTGAAAGCGACGATGGTCTTCTTGTTGCTGTCTCCTTTTAAAATTGGAGGCGTCTCAACGCAGTGTAATGCTTCAGAAGTGCACGTCTTTAGGAGACAGATTTCTCGCTGCCTAGGTCTGAGCAGAGCGGCCCTCATGCTTCCTGACAGGGCTGAGCTGCGGCTGCTTCTCCAGAGGAGACAGGACACTGTTTTCTCTGTAACAAGATAAGGCAGCCCAGCTGTATCTCCTAAAACACGCTTTATTTTTGTTGCTGTTGCCCTCTCCCCTCCCATCCCCTCCCCAGGTCGGCCCTCAGTGCCCTCCTGAGAAGTACACGCGCTTTATGGCCGCCTCTCCCTTTCTGTGAATTAGAGCTGCCCTAATGTCTCAGCCACAGGAGAGGGAACAAGGGGAGTTGGAGGCAGGCAAGGCCATTTCCTCCTCTGGTTACCCTGAGAGGCGAACTGATGAGAGAGGTATTTCATTACATTCCAATCCCAGCCACCGTCCAGAAAGGGGGAGATTCTGTTAATTTTACTGAAGGCAAATATTTATTTTCTTAACATAGCCCTGCATTTTTTTTTTGATACAGTAATTTGGTTTAAATCTGTAACTGAAATCACTCACCTAAGCCAGAAAAGCATCATGCAGCAGATGTATATTTATATTCCTACACTTACATTTTTATTGAATCAAAGTCTTGATTCTTATGTACAGACTTTATCAATTATCATCAGTCTTTATCTGCAATTAGCGTAATTTTAGCCTTTCAAAAATTGAGAAAGTTTTCTTAATTATTACCTATGTATGGTTAAGCTAGGTATGTATGCTAAGAATTTTTAAAGTAACATAGGATCTATTAAAATATAGTATTTGAGTTAAAATAGTTGGGTGTTGTGCATGAGAAATCATGAGAGGCTATTTTCAGCAATCCACGTTTTTCTATGTTTCTTTAAGACAGGAAGCAAAGAGCAAATAATTTACAAATACATTTTTTCCTTTTACAGATTTTATATTTCTCTTGGTTATATTTTTAATGCTGCAGTTTGTCCATTCATCATAAGAACAGATCAGTAGCTATCTAGTTCTAATTTCAGATATCCAAAACTGTATAACAAGCTAAGCTGTGTGTTTCCACTTTGCCGGCAGAGTATGCCCTTCTTCGAGGTAGTTGCAGATGAGAATAAACCACCTACAAACAAACGTCCAATCCTAAATCTTGGCATCCTTTAGCTTTGTGGTAAAACTCTATTACCACCTCCCCAAAGGGTTAATGGCGCCACTATCCGAGGGACAATTCATTCTCCTGCTAAACGCGATGACAAATAACCATTATTCTTTCCAACTGCACTGATAATCGGGACAGCTTAAACATTTTCGCCAGTATAAGTGAAACCATTAATCCTCTTGGATTTCATGATAAGTGGTGACTGTGAAATAATGACTGTGTCATTGTAGGCAAGAAAAAATGTTAACAATTAAAACAAGTTAGCCATTATCTTACCGGGTACTGAATCGCTTTCACATTTCATTTGCAATATTGTAAATGATATGTACCTTATTAAAAAGCTCTTATTATCTAAGAAACCTAATTAGTCAAAAATTTGCAGTCACCACTATAATTTTCTAATGATATAAATGCTACAGTGGGTATTGGACATGGGGAAATGTTTCTGTTTATCCATAAAAGATCCACAATATGTCATTGTTTCCCAGAAATATCATAGTATCTAACTTGTTTTTTTCTGGGTATAATTATATTTTATTTTAAGTGATCCACCTGGCTATTATTGAACAGACTGCAAAATCCCTCCTTAGCTAACAGTGTATTTAAGCCAAACATTAAGCTTTCTGCCAAAAGATGATAAAAGTCCAAGAAAATAACAATTACAATTTTATAGTGTGTTGGAGATTTTTTTTTCCTATGCTCAACCTCAGCAAATGAAACTGATAAACTGATCTGGGAGACTTAGTATACCTCCATGCTGAAAGGGGGGGTCCCTGCATTTCTCACAGGGAATGTCCAAGATCAAGTTCAAATCCAATAGTTTCATTCTCCAGACATATAAAATGATGAAAATAACATCAAAATTCTGGAGAAAGAGTATGAATGCAGATACTATATCTAGATATTACATACATGTTTGTAACAAAGAAGTAAACATTAACAGAATAATTCTACATACAAACACAACTGTAATTTTTTTCTTTAGAAGTCCTATAGAAAGAGGGAAGGCATATAGATTCAGTGGTGTGTTGCACAATGCACTAGCATATCTAATACTTATGGAAATGACTCGTGCCAAGCACTTAGACTCCTTGTCATTTATAAGTGTTCAATGAATGTTAGCTATTTTAGAATCACCAGTATATCAGATTACTTCAGTAATATCAAATAGAATGTATATGCATATATATGGATGTATAACAGACACAAATGGACTTTCTTACATAAAATGTGTCATAATAGAAATGACAGAAATCAACGCCCTTCTTCCTGGAGTCAAATTCTGCGATTGTGAGTACTGGCTATAACTTTTTAGAATCTGTAAATCATCCTTTACTTCCTCTTTCAGTTTAAATTGCTCAGTGGTGCCTGCTTTGCACCCAGCATCGTGCTTGGTACTGGAGCAAGGGGAAAACAAAAAGAAATCTTATATGTGGCCCTTACCCTAGACTAATACTTTGTCTATATGATGAGGTTTTTCCTGTGCATCTTCCTTGTTAAGAGGTTATAAAATTTTCTACAGTTGTTAAGAAAATTATATATATTAAATTATGTATCACATAGCTGGAATCATAATGAAACAGCAAAAAGACTAGGGAAGGTTAATGGAGACTGAAGAATCAACGTGAGTGGAAGGAAGAGGAAAAAAAGGGAAGAAGGAGGAAAGGAAGGAGGGAGAGAAAGAAAAAGAAGGAAAGCATTTGAACAGCAGGTTTTATGTTGGGTGTTTGTGAATATGCGATCTAGTTTGGCTCATAAACTGTGTGAAGTTGGGATTCTTACCCCCATTTTACAGATGAAAGCAAATGCTGTTTGGTTTATATTTGACATGTGTTCTAAGATTAGTAACTTGGCTTTATTCCATCAGTTCCAATTGAAGCAATGCTAAAGCAATGTCAGAAATCAAGTTAAAATCCAACAGTGAGTCTCCAGATGAACCTACCAAAAGCACCAGGAGTTGAAAATGGCTCTGATCCCCTGGTGCAGTGTTGCATTTAGGTGAACATTTCTGCTGTTCCTTCTTGAATAAGGGGTTCTGGAGCTTCTACTTCACAATGTTGACACAAGTGCCCATAAACTTAATTCTCTAGTTTCCACTTTTTTTCTGTTAGTACCAGGATTGGCTCACTGGCTTCCCTATTAAATGTCACCATCACACTCAATGCCAAAAGCCAACTTAGAAACACAATCATTTTAAAAACATGTACACCAAAACATAAAATATATAAACTATAAATATATGACACAATGGAAAGGAAAATATAATTATATCAAGAATTCTTGGCTAAAAAAAACAGCAGAAATTAAAGCTGCACTTTTGAGCTTCCTAGCAGTGAAAGCAAACATGGAACCAATACAGTCTAGAATTTTTTTTTTTTATTTTTATTTTTTATTTTTTTTTTATTTTTTTTTTTTTTTTGAGACGGAGTCTCGCTTTGTCACCCAGGCTGGAGTGCAGTGGCCGGATCTCAGCTCACTGCAAGCTCCGCCTCCCGGGTTCACGCCATTCTCCTGCCTCAGCCTCCCGAGTAGCTGGGACTACAGGCGCCTGCCACCTTGCCCGGCTAAGTTTTTTTTTTTGTATTTTTAGTAGAGACAGGGTTTCACTGTGTTACCCAGGATGGTCTCGATCTCCTGACCTCGTGATCCGCCCGTCTCGGCCTCCTAAAGTGCTGGGATTACAGGCTTGAGCCACCGCGCCCGGCCTACAGTCTAGATTTTATCATCAGATTTCTCTTCCTCCCTGCTGGGAAGTAGAATGCCCCAAGGCAACTCCTCTCTCCTGTCCCCAAAGGTGCAGGTGACCATTTGTTATGTTCTGAAATGTCCTATTCTCAGCAATAATCGTAAATGCAATGGAGAAGTCACTACTTTTATGCCTCCCTTCGTTTCTTCTCTCTTTCATTTAGATCGTGCCAGTGATGGGTCTTCAAGGAACTGAAAAGATCATTGTAACTAAAGTAAGCACAGTGTTATGTTTCTGCAAGCCAACTGGTCACTCTAACCTGGACACTTTACTATAGGAATGGAATGGGAATGGAACCAGTACGGACTTACCTGTGTTCCCCAAAATTCATATATTAAAGCCCAATCTGACTGCATTTAAGCCTTTAAAGAAGTAATTAAGATTAAATCAGGCCATAATGTGTCCAGAGTTTGTTCCTTCCCGTGGTTTCATGGGCTCGCTGACTTCAGGAATGAAGCCACTGACCTTCAAGGTGAATGTTACAGCTCCTAAATGTAGTGCAGACCCAAAGAGTGAACAGTAGCAAGATTTATTATGGAGAGTGAAAGAACAAAGCTACCACGTTGTGGAAGGGATCACCAGCAGGTTGCCGCTGCTGGTGGTGGGCTAGCTTTTATTCCCTTATTTGTCCCCACCCATGTCCTGCTGATTGGTCCAGTTTATAGAGTGCTGATTGGTCCATTTTCCAGAGCACTGATTGGTCCGTTTTACAGTGCACTGACTGGTTCATTTTACAAACCTCTAGCTAGCCACAGAGAGCTGATTGGTGCATTTTTAGAGTGTTGATTGACTCATTTTACAAACCTCTAGCAAGCAACAGGGTGCTGATTTGCGTTTTACAATCCTAGCTGCAGAGTGCTGATTGGTGCATTTTACAATCCTCTTGTAAGACAGAAAAGTTCCCACCTGACCCAGAAGTCCAGCTGGCTTCACCTCTCAATAAGGGTTGGCTCTAATCCAATATGACTGGTGTCCTTATGAGAGGAAGAGACCCTGGGACACACAGCAAGAGACATCAGGGTGGTTGTCTGCAAGCCAAGGAGACAAGCCTCAGGGGAAACCAATTCTATTGACACCTGGGCCTTGGACTTCAGCCTTCAGAACTATGAGAAAAAGTGTGCTGCTCAGGCTCTCTTTTCCCAGGATGTTAACAAGTATGTTGCAAAAGTGGACATCAATAGAACTTGAGAAATAGGGAGCTGCACATAATTTACCAGATTTCTTCATATATTGGAGTTGCTAGTATAGGAATATCATGGAAAGAGTTTCTCAAATGGTAAATGAAAGCCGGTTTGGGGAACCATCTTAGGTCACTTGGTTTTCTTGTAAAAAATTTGCACCCATGGTTTGTTGGTTAAGGGACAGTCATTTTGATTTTGTCCCCCATGCTGGTCTTCACTATCATGGAAATCAAACCTGGGAATGTCTCTTAAATAAGTGAGACAAAGAAAATGAATATGGCTAAGAAATATGAGTAAAGTTCCAGGCAATTAGGCAGGGAGGAAGCTGAAGGAAAGGATTGAGAGCTTGGCTTTGAAATCAACCACAGGTTTGACTGAATGCACCACTTTTATTCTATGTCATCCCTTAATTCTGTGTAATTGAACTTTGGTTCCTTATATATAAAATGGAGTGATAATGCCCTGGTCAAATTAAATGCTCAACAAGTAGGGGAGGCCATTGAACAGAAGGGGGTGGCCAAGGAAGGAAAAGAGGTATACCAAGGACCACAGAACAACCCACCTGGACCTGCTATTCCTGGTGATTGTTCCCCACGCACACCTTAGTTATTTTAAAGTCACAGGCTGCTGGAGTCTGTGCATTCTTAAATCAGGAACTTAAGTCAGTTCTTGTAAAGTAATGTATGTACTCCCATGAGTTTATGCACTTCTGATGAACTGACCACTGGGTACACACTGAAAGTGTTACATACTTTCTCATGCCTCCATAACCTTCCATAACCTTCTACTCTGCCTCCACGTCTTGACTCAAGCATCACCTCTTCTCCGAGGTATCCCTCAAATCTTGAGGGTGAAGTCAGGCAAGGATTCTCCTGCACTCTTCTTCACCAGGTGCCTTCCATGAGTGCAATCTTCTTACCATAGCTTCATCGTCTTCACGTCTCCCCAGCACAGGCCCAGACACACACGGCATGGAAAACAGAAGTTTGTGCTTTATGCTGTGGGTCCTTGAGCTTCTGCACAGTGCCTCCCGGCATATGACAGATGCTATGGTTTTGTTGTTTTGTTTGTGTTTTTGTTTTGATTTGCAGTAAGGTATGTTTGTTTTTAGTTTTCAGGATTTTTTTTTCTTTTTGATGTATCTTTTTGAATATTTAAATCACATATGTCGTTTCTAAATCAAAACTATTAACAAGCCTATTGTTGAAAGACAGAATAAAATAATCATTGTTTTCAAAACCTCAAACTGGAACACATAATTTTTTAATTTTAACTCTTTTTAAAATTATACTGTAATTTCTGGGATAGATGTGCAGAACATGCTGGTTTGTTACATAGGTATACATGTGCCACGGTGGTTTGCTGCACCCATCAACCCGTCATCTAGGTTTTAAGCCCTGTATACATTAGATATTTGTCCTAATGCTCTCTCTCACCTTCCCCCACAACCCCCAACAGGCCCTGGTGTGTGATATTCCCCTCCCTGTGTCCATGTGTTCTCATTGTTCAACTCCCACTTATGAGTGAGAACATGCAGTGTTTGGTTTTCTGGAACACATGATTTTTTTACATGTCCATGTATCTGTATAAAATTTCTTCCAAAGCAATGCACATTAAACTAGGCTAGTTACATATTTAATGACAGTTCTTCACTGAAAAAATAAATTGTACAAAATCAGGCCTGTCTTGGTTTTAGGTAGCCATTCGTTTAATGTGTGCCTACATCCTCCTGTCATATGTAATACAGCCTGGTCCTGACCTTGCCACATTCACATCACATTCTCCTATTATCTGAAAGGCCATGATGGGGTGCTGCCTCAAATAAAAATAGAGTGCATCACAGCCTCTGAAGGAAACAGGCTGTAACTGTTAATAACAATCAGCTCTTCCCTTGATAGCCACATTCACCATGAAACCATTTTCCTTAGATACACGTTGTAATTTAAGGGCTCTGAGCTCATACAGAAGTCTAGGCATAAATCTACTAATGGTTTCATCCCTAGGGAATCCCTTCATGTTCCCTTGGAAATGCTTCTTCTTTTCTTTGCACCCACAAGAAGCCTGGAAGTGACCACTTTCTAGAACCATTATTTTCAGGCCCACCTGGCCACTGCAGTTCCTGCCAGCTGCCTCCCCCAGATCCCACAGCCTTGGTTGTCCTAAGAACAAAAAGTTCGTCCAGAAAGGCTACATGGAGACTCCAGTTACCACTAACATTAATCACACGTGCACACTGCCTTGTACCTGCTCTGGTGGGATTTACTTACGCATTATTTTCTGCTCAACTGAGCAGAACCATTCCTGAGAAGTGCCCCATATTTCAAACCATCACAGTTCTCTCTTGATCTTTTTAAATTCATTTACAGAAGAAATATTTGTTTTACATTTTTACATTTTGATCTCATAACACTTTCAGGAAATTTACAATTTCTTATCAGCATAGTGATTTAGAGATAACAAAATGCTTTCAAATACCACACCTCTGGTAATTCTCATGACTACACAGGAGAAAGAATTCTTTTAAGGAGGAAATACAAGTTTAGAGAGATTAAGATATTTGCCCAAAGTCAAATGGCTGGCAAAGGGTGAAACCTTAATGCAAACTCAGCATCTTTAACTCTATTTCTGGTTTTCTTATTATCCAACCCTTTTGTCTACTTTTCAGATGAAGTTCAAGGGTAAAACTACAAAAGAGTATGGAAGGAGGCAGTTGTTGGAGAATGTTTTCAGTGAATCATTTGCTTTGGAAATATCTACCATGATGCTCTAATATGTCTGTGAAATGAAGATTAGAATTGCACTTACTGCTTGTCTGATAACTTGCTTACCGAAACTATCAATTAGTCTAGGTAGCTAACACTTTCAGACATTGGCAGAAAAGTAAGCATTGACTGCAAGGTCTTCTTCTCAAGTTTATGTCAGATTCTGAGTCAAAACAAGAAGTTATGTACAATCATAAATGCATGCAGCATTGCTACTTAATTAGAAATATGCATCAGGAGAGTCAACAAAATAGATGTGGACTGATAGACTTGTGTCTAGAAGAAAAGGCTTCACTCTGAAGCACTTTAACCTGTAACCATCTGGGAAATGCAATGGAAGGACAAAGTGGAGGGATTTCGATATTAGAAATGTCCAAGGGAAAATGTTGCTTGGCTTTTCTTACCTTACCCACTGTCAGGCCTCAATTATGTTCAATTCCATTTGTTTTGACCTTGCTTATTTCTTAAGAGCAATAATACATGCATGTAATTTTTTCCTTGAGAGTAGGCTGTTCAAAGAACAAGCACCAATTCATGCAAAAGCAACCCCACTGAAAGCAAGTATTTCAGGGAAGGACACTTAACCACAGCCCCAGTGCTGTGATTTGTAAACCAACATGTTGCTCCAGGATGCATCCAATGGAGTGAGAGTCAGATCCTGGCTTTGCCTTTGAGTCACAAGTTTATCAGAGCCTGCCTGAGGTCATTACTCCTGAGGTGACTGTCTTGTAACTAAGGAGATGCTACAGGCAAGTGGAGCCTGTCGTGTTCCATCTACTCTCCGGGCCTCAGCCTATGTCTGCAGGTGTTTCTCTGTATTGAATCTCCCTGGGGAATCCTTGGCTTCACAGCAAAAGCCGGCTGAAGTGAAAGTGATTTGATTTGGATCCTATTACAGGCACTTTACCTCTTCTATTTCCGTGATAATAGCAGATTGGAGTCGATTATTGTACTGGGAGGGGAGTTAATGTGATGTCGAGAAACATTGGGAAAACTGGCACAAGGAGAGAGGGATAGATAAAAAGTTTAGCCCAGATTGAAATGGGTGGCACAGGCTAGTGCAGCCACCAGTTAAGCATCCACCTAGACTAGTTGTGTTTTGCAAAGGGTCAGGATCATTTCCCTTACCGGTGCTGCTGAAGGGATAGAGGGTATAGTGGCTACTTTGTTTAATTGAACCAACCTCTCGTGTCCTCCTTGTCCTTTTGCCCTGTCCTCTGCAGCTTTCCCTAGACTATGCTGCCTCTCTGTCAGCCCCAGGGCTGCAGGACCCTCAAGCACTGGTGGTCTGCAGTCCTTTTCCCAGGAGGGCAAAGGATACTGGCCTTGACAAACTCACCTGTGATGGTCACACCACTCACAAAGATATCTGGACTTATTTTAAAAGAACTGCTTAATGTTGCTTCACAAAAGAGAGAGGAAACATTGAAAAATTTCCAAGCACGCCTGCTAGGGAACCAGGCACTATCTGCAAGAATGCTTGTCAGGCCTCTTTCCCTGTGGCCCTCATATGTGTCCAGCAACAGAAATCAGCAACCCCGGGTTAGAAAAACATGATGCAGCCGATAAGACACCCCTAATAGGAAGAACAAACAATGTTCAACCACTTGAAACTTGAATTTATCAAAAGTAAGTAAATATCACAGTATGATTTATCCCTTGCATTATAATATTTATGCCTATTTATCCCTTACATTATAATGATATGTCACCATCATAATGATGAACACTATCAAATATATTGTCTTTGACTAGAATTTTCATTTCTGAAAGTGTATTCCTGCTTTCTGAATGTGTCAGCCTAATGAGATGCATTGTGCCTTTGAGACTAGATTTTCGTTTTCTTTACAGTTATGTAAAATAGACATGCAGAATGTTCTTTCAAAGGGCGATAGAGCAAGATAGGGAAGAAATCTTTATTCGCTTTTGCTTTTGTCTTGTTTAACTTTGAAATATGATATACATACAGAAGAGCACATTGCATACATCTATAAACTACACATACCCAGATTCAGAAAGAGAAGTGCACAAGCACTCTAGAAATCACCCTGCTGCCCCCCGTCTCCATCACCAAAGTTAGTCCTCCGCCTTGACGTCAGACAGCACAGATTGGTTTTGTCTGCTTTTGAACTTCAGTGGAATCATACAGTATGTGTTCTTTTGTATCTGACTTCCTGCACACACCATCATGCTTATGAGATTCACACATATTGGTGAATATAATTGTGGATGGTTTATTCTCATTCTGACAGTGTCTTTTGTGTGAATATTTATCCAATATCATGTTTTTAGCATTTGGGTAGTAGCCAAATTCTGGCCACTACAAATAGTGTTGTCCACAGGTAAACATAGGTAAGCATTTATACTGGGTATATTCTGAGGAGTACAAATGCCTTGTCACAGGGTAGGGACATGCTCAGCTTTAACAGCTACTGCTGAACAGTTATCCAAAGCAGTTGTGCCACTTTTCACTTCCACTGGGAGCATATGATACGAAGCCTCTGTTGCTTTGCATCCCTCCAATATTTGGTATTTTCTGTCTTTATAAATATTGCCATTATGCTTGGCCTGTAGGGTATCTCATGTGGGTTTAATTTTGATTTACCTGAAGATTATAAAACATGGAGTACTTTTTAACATATGATAACTACTCAAATAACTATTTGGATATTCCCTTTTGTTAAATGTACATTCACATAATTTGCCAACTTGTGTATTAGATTGTCTCTGTTTTGTAGGGTTTCTGTACATCTCCTAGATATAAGATTTTCATGCAACATATGTATTGCAACCATATTCTTCCACTCTTTGTATTTTGTTCTATTTACTTAACAGTGGCCTTCAATTAATAGGTGTTTTATAATTTTAATATAATCTGATTTATCATGTTTCTCCTATAGGGTTACCACGTCATGTTCTGTTTAGAAAGCTGTCCCTATTCGCAAAGATCATGTTTCTCAACAAACTATCTTGTAGCAAAAATAATGTGAACTTTTCTTGATTCTGTCATGTATTTGGTTGTTGACTCTACCACAAACTGGTTTCATTAGGCCAGTGTGAAATTTCCCTGACTTTCTGAAACAGTGGAATGTACCCATTTCACTCATCTTGAAAGGGAATGTATCATAGAGCAGCAACACGTTAGCTGACTGAAAAAAGGCAGACGTGAAAAAGTGGGCTTATCTCTAATTCTGCACTGGCTTCATTCTAAATCACATATTTAAGATTAAGATTTTACACAGCACCTGATTTAAGTAAACACAATAATTGTTGAGTATTATTATGAGCACTAATATGGGTACATGTAACTAGTGCCCTATAACTTGCAAAGCAAAACCTCATTTAATTGGACACTCACAACAATCCTGTAAAATGGGCCATTGTTTTCTCTTGTTTGGGCTGTCTAGTGTTTCCTGTAATATATTATACCAGTATTTGCTGAACTCCTACAATGTTTCAGACACTGCACTGAACACTGAAAATATAGCAGACAAAAGATGGATGACAGTTCCTGTCCTCATGGAATTTTTTTTCTACCGTGGAGAGACTGAGAATTTAAAATAAATAAGAAAAGGCTTATATTCTAGAAGATGGTAAGTGCTCTGGAGGAAAATAAAGCAAAGAATGAAGATACAGAAAGGTGAAGAGAGAAAATACAATGTTCACAAAGATTGACAGGGACACCTTACTGAGACTTGACCAGGAGCAAGAACAAGGAAGCATGAAAGAATAGCAAGGTATAAGCAAATGGAAGGAAGGGAGGAAGGGAGGAATGGAGGGAGGGAGGGAGAAAGGGGGGGAGAATGGAAGGGATGGAGGGAGGAACGGAGGGAGTAGGGAAGGAAGGAAAGGAGGAGGGGAGGGAGGAAAGGTAACACAAAGGCCCTATTCATGGTCAGGACAGTGTTTGAAGAGCTGTGTCAGCACAGCTGGGAGTTGGAAAGGGGAGAGGAAGGGAGGGAGCCTAAGAGGTCAAAGGGGGCAAGACTTGGTGTGACATAGGAGGCCATGGTATGAAAGTTTGACTTTTATTCTGAGAGCATCTTTGGAGGGGAGGAATGGTTTGGGAGGTTGACCCTGGCTGATATGTGAGAAATGGCTGTAGCATGGAGAGTTGGCTATGATAGCCTAACTATGAAGCAAATGTAATAATCTAGGTGAGAGTTGATGAAGGCAGCACTGGAGGTGGTAAGACACTGGATCTATTCTGAAGGTATTAACAACAGGATTTACTGAGGTATTGGATGTGGGATGTGACAGAATAAGAACACTCAGAGATAACTGCAAGAATTTGGGCATAAGCAAGTGGAAGGATGGAATTTTCACACGCTGAGATGGGAAAGACTGTGAAAGAATGGGTATAAGAGGAAAGATCAAGAGTCCAGCTTCTTGACTTTACTTCTACTCAGTTCTCCCTGAAATCATTTTACTTCCCAAATACCAACCTCTAAAAGTTTTCGTTTGCCCTCTGACTGGTACTCTTGATATCCACATGCCAAACCAGCATTGTATCTATTACACAAAAAAGACATTCCAAATACAAGAAGACTGTTAGTGTTGAATTGGTCAAAGGTGATGCATTTCTTTGTTTATTCACTTGTAATATGAGAATGTGTGAAATGTTGTCTGTTATGTATGCAGATTGTCAGACTAGAGAGATAAGAACTTATGGGGAAAATTTCCCAATACTTGTGAAATGGACTATTGGATAAAATGCTCCCCAAAATGATACAATCCAAGTTGATAATAACGTTTCTTTATTGCAACAGCTTTTCTCCATCTAACTATAGAGGAAAAATACAAATGGCAGGATATTCACTTTATTTTAAATATTAGAAATCAGTAAGTTATGTAGCTAAGTCTCCTTCTGAAGATGTACGGTCTAGTTGCTCATATGTTTCCTCATTTAGTAATTTCTATGAAAACATGTTAAGGCGAAACAAAGATGTTTTGCTATGATGTTCTCAGCCTTCAAACCTTTTCCATAACCAAGGTTGAATAAAGAGTCATGTATTATCATGCAATGTGTGTGCATGTGTGTTTCTCTGTGTGTGCTCTTGGTCTACACGACTTCCTTTGCTGGGTGGGATATACTTACCTATCTAGATGCTTGCCACTCCTCATCCATCCCCATCTTCCCAACAGATATGGGAAGACATCATTTTCCAACCACCCTTACAGTGAGTTGGGCCACAATGCTGGGTTCTGACCAGTGGAATAAAAAGGCAATGTGTATCACTTTTTAGTTCCAGTCAAGTCATTATATAACATAGATGGAACCATTAATTTTGATCCAGAACCCGTGAATAGACAGTTGGATATACAAGTTCCCATCTTTGAGGACCTTTAACTCTCATGCTGAGGATCACACCTCATAACTATAGACAGAGTGCATTGCTGAAGGCCATATTGGCCATGTGTATAAAGAACTATGGGACCCTGAAAGAGTAATGATTTGGTTTTCTTTCCCTTCTAGGAATTGGATAAGTGAAGAAAATTTCCAGAAATAAATGACATCTGAGAAAGAATTCAGTACGTGGAAATGGAGAGGAAGGGACAGAGCAATGGAAGTGTGAAAATTTAAAATAATGCAAATAGTTTGAGATGAACCAAACTAAGGGAGCTTCTTGGAATGCTAATTATTAAGCTATTGTCTCTCAGATTCAAATTCACCTTCTGGTGTCTTGCTCTGTGATGGTGGAGTGAAAAATTAATTTCTCCCTTGTCAGCTGACTTCCTGTTAGGTTTTCCTAAGGGGCACTAGAGGAAAACTGGGAAGCAAGAGAAACAGGGAAAGGATTTTCTTCTTTCTGTTTGCTTCTGGTTCTTGTAAGGGTGACACCAACAATGACTCTTCACCATGATCATACCATTTGATTCAAGCCCAACTACTTTCTCCACCCCAGCACCATCCATACCTCAAGTGCACCGGCACCAAAAAAAAAATTGTGCCTTCTAAGGACTAATTCCAGATGTGTAGAGCTTCCTCTGTTTGTAGGTTATGACAACCCGTTTCCTTTCCCTGTCTTCCCCGGTCCTGTGGGGTAAGCTCTTCCTGGTGTTAGTATCTCTGAGTTATTTCATGCTTTTTATTGCTCTTTCAGTCCTCCAACACCTATGTAATTGATATTAAATTCTGTCTGTTGAAATACCTGGTGTGGTCTTTGTTTTCCTGACTGGATCCTGATGACACAGTGCTGCACCTAAAAAGTGTCTGAAGGGCCAGCTGCATCATAAAGGAAAGGCAAAAGGTGAGGGTGGAGAAATCTTGAGGTAGAAACAGGAGAAGTGTGGTCAAGCCAAGGGCATGCCTGGGAAAGGAAATAGTGAAGCTAGAGGGTCCATTTGGGTTTATGACTTGGAAGCAAAATCAGCTGGCTTCAGTTCTATAAATAAGAACAATGACAAACATAGAAAATGAAGTGAGAAAGCTGAGTGAAGTGTGTGATAAAGACTTGATAAAGTTGAAAATTTGTACAGAAGGAATGCATGGCTTAAGGTGGTGAAGGTAATCGTGAAGAATGTCTTTGTTTCTGCTCTGGGGCTGTGGATTCCAATAAGGTCCCTGGAGGAAGAAACAATGGCCAACAAGGGAAAAGGGAGTCAGTAAAGGGACAGGGATAGAACACAGAATCACTCAAGGCCAATTCATCATTAGGAGACGATTAAAAGGACAAGCTGGCAAATGCCTATATAGGGCTCTGCCACAGGCCCGAGATAATGAATGGCTGAGGGTGACTCCATGGGACTTCTTAAAATTAATTCAGCTGTCAAGGAAGAGGCAGGGTGATGTAAGCTGTAGGAGTGGGGTAATTTATGAGATTTTGGAGAGTTTTTAGCTTGATTTTTCAGTAATATCCGTAGGAAGGTCAAGGACAAAAACTCTATACATGTAATTTTTAAAATTAAATGGTTTCTTAAAAAGGCAGACGGGTATGGTTGTTATAAATCAGCTGAATAGCATATTGGCATGATGTGGGGTATTGTTAAGGGCATATAAATAAATTTACTGAAATCCATGCTTAAATTCTGTCTGGATACTGTAGTATATGACTATACTGTAGTTAAAACTGCTCAGCAAGAAACCTTTTAAAACTCACATCTCTGATATTTTTTCTCATTGTACAGAGTAGCTGCATACCTTCAATGTGTAACACACTGTGATCACAATATGGACATTACATTCTAATAAAAAGGAAACAATTGGCCAACTTGAGACATTTCTAAGCATTTAGTAAGCATTATAAAGAGCAAAGTTAAGAGGCATATGACAAGTCTAGAAAAATATTTTCAGTATGAGAAATTGTTAACAATGTTTACTTCTTGAAATCAGCAAGAAAGGTGAAGGAAAGGAAATATGTCTATTTTAGAATGCATCCCTTTGCATTGTTTCGATTTTCAACCTACAGCTATCTTACTTTTCTAATTTAAAAATATTAATAGATAGTTTAAAGGAAAGTTATATAACAAAAATGTATCATGGGATTTCCAAGAAAACATACTACTTTTGGCTTTGAGAACAAGGAAAATTTTATATAATAAATAGGCAGCATTTGATCTGTGTTTTACAGAATGGATAGAATTAGATTGTCAAGCACATGACCAATAAAAGATCCTTCAGAAAGCAATAACATCATAATGAGCAAGGCAGATGTGTGGTATTTAGAAGAAATGGACTGTGAATAACGGAAGTAACTCCAGTTGGGCTAGAAGAGCCAATTACAGAATCCAGACTGTTCAGGTCATGATTTCCAGAGGATATCAGTTAGGAGTCAACATCAGTTGTCTAGGTGAGAGATGATGCTGGTGTGGACTAGGATGTAGTAGTAGACATGTGTTAAAGGATTCAGGATATATGTTTGCTGATGGACTGGATATGGGCTGTAAAGAAATAAAAGAGTCAAGAATAACTTCAAGTTATTTCATCCAAGGCTACTGGATAATGGTTGGTGCTGTTTATTGAGGAGGGGATGTTAAGGGTAAGGCATATTTCCTAAGGGAAATCTAAAAGTCAGTATTGGATGTGAAGTCTGAAATACTTATTAGTGAATCAAGTGAAGATGATGCGCAGGCATTTGGGTTTGGTCTGGGATTTGAAGATGTTCAGGAATGGAGGAGGAATTTGAAAATCATTGACTTATACCTGGCATTGGAAGTCTGGGAATGGAAGAATTTACCTAGGAAGAGAAGATAATTTGTGGTTGGTGAGGCTCTGTGAACATGTGAAAAACTAGAAAGTTCAGATCCACACTGAGGTGCAGGTGGCTTTAGAGAAAAATAAAATTTGAGATTTTTAAAAGGAAAAAGTAAAATTTATGAACAAACAGCAATTAAAATAGCATAGCAATAGATGTAGCACTGACGAGGAAGTTGAGTGACTGAGAACTTAAATAACTTGACCACAGTCTTACAAACAAGCCTCAAATCCAGATCTCTCTGACTTCACATCTTGGATCATTTTCACCATAGGTAATACACTATGGAAACCTTACTGCAGAACCAAAAAAGCAACCAGGCCAGGGAAGATAAGGATTGTATCGAAGAAGAGAAGAATATAAAAAGCAAGACAAGAGTAGAAAATTAACTCATGACTCCAACGTTCTACCACAAAAGTCTTTAATGAGACTCTTAGTGAAATAGAGCAGATGATTAAAAGAGAGAGTATCTGAAATACCATGAAGTCTCTAAGGTAACTTTTAGCAAGACTCTTTCCAGATTACTCTAAATCGTAAGGAGTAGTCCCCATTAATTATTTGTTTCTGGAATCCAAGACCTCCTTTGGTACATCATGCTAAACATAAAATTACTCAACTGGTGAGGGACACAGGCAATTTCAAACTCTTTACTTTTTCTTATAGCATATACAAGAATAAATATGAAAGGAATAGAGTATAAATAAAAATCAGTAGGCTAAAATTAGTTGCATATACAAGAACCAACCCCAGATGGATTAAACATCTAAATGCCAGAAACAGAGGCTTCTAATTTCAGCTTGGACAAGTAGAGAGCCAAAAAATAAAAAATAAAAATAAAAAACACACAGAGGCTGTCATCCTTGCAACCAGAAAATCTTGATATGGAGCAAAGTAACAACTTTTCAGGAACCTATCTAAAAATCAAGATCACAGGACAAAAGTGCATTCCAAAATCTGAAAAGAGAAAGGCAATTGCAAAGAGATATGGATGCCAAACAAAGCAATAACAACTCTTTAAAATGAAGAAGAGAGAAAATAAAGACTTAAAACTCTAAGAGGGGATTTTGATAATAAGAAATATTATAGAATACTGTTGAAAATCTGCCCCTGATACTTAATAGCAAAGGGGAAAAAAGTGACTATATAATGCAATACTCAGACAACACTTATGACTGGGTGATGGAGATAATCCGAATCCAGATGTGCAGAGAACACAGCATCTCTAATATATTATTTCGAACTGAAATGCATGACCTGAATCCCACCATGAAGAAACATCATATCAACGCCAAACACAAAATATTCCATTCTCAAAAAATGCCCGTGCTCTATTAGACTAAAAATTAGAATTAAAACACAAATTTTCTTATTATTGTATTAAGTATGTGCTTTTGTACTCCAGTATGAATAGGACCAAGTTAAATTTTAATTCAGTTCCCGTTCACATGAGGGGGAATATGTAGATTTATAAAGTCTGAATTTTTAAAGTCTTATTGTATTGAAAATTTTATGATATTAAGCTGTAACAAATGAAAGCAACCTACACATATTAAAAGAAAAAAATTAAATTAGGACTTTCTCATTTAGCAGAATTTTCTTAGTTCCGTCATTGTATGTTGGCCTGTTAACAATAGCATTTTTTCTCCATTACCTTGTTTACTTTCTCAAACGTAGGATGGGTGCAGTTGGGAAAGCTGGGGTTAAAAATCTCATGGCAAATTCTCATTTCCACTAGCAGAAGAAAAGAAGATGGATATAGCACAAATCACTATGTACAATTTATGGAAGAGCGTAAAGGTAATTTAATATTATTATGAAAAATACCTGTATAATGGAATCATTTGTGCTATTATAGCAGGTCTAGAAATATAAAATAATGTGAAGAGAAAGTGACCTATTGTTGCAACCTTACATTACAGAGATATTACTATGCATCAGCCAATCATTTTTCATGTAGCTAAATTTAAATAATAAATTAGAGATAATATATTCACTAATCGCAATAAATAACCATAACAAAAATGATTTCAGAACTAAAAATCTATTAAAAAATAGGATATTTCTATGTATTTATTTGCATTACTATATAATTCAGTGGCTTCCCCCTTTATTCTAAACATGTTTCCTTTAGAGTGTATAATAGGTGGGTTATGTGAGGTACAGTTACAAAGACGCTCTTTTCTCTAAATTTTGTTTTATTTAATTTTTTTTCTTAATATTCTTTAGAAAATTTCAATGGGTAACCTTTATAGGAAATATACATATATTCAAGAATGCCAGCAAATCTTTTCATGTACATCTATTTATACAATATATTTGAAATGTACGGAGAATTTATCAATATCAGTGTTTAAATGCCCCGAGACACACATTATTTTTCAGAATATAAGATATTTTACAATAGTTCCTTCTTTTAGTGATTAGTCGATAGATGTAAAAATATTGCTTTGCTATTTGAGATGCTGCATAATTTACGGCAACCTGGGAGGACAGTGGATTTGCCTGTGGTGTTCAGGGATTGGCTCTCTTCCAGGTACAAGTGTGCATCAACAAGGGAGCCTGAGCAGGATTGCTGGCATTCTCCTCCCTACCTCTGAGGCAAAGAAGATTCCAGAGCTCCTCTGAAGGTCCCCCAGAGGTCTGGCTTCTTAGGTTGTTATGGGAACTATTTCTCACAAAAGAAACCCAGAAGTGACAGTTTCTAAATTCAAAGAAAGAAATGAATGCTGTTTGCCAGCCAGGTACAGAAATTTGCTTACTGCCTTTCTTGCAGTTGGGAGATGTTTGCAAAGATGAGAAGGACTCATTTCCCTTGAAAAAAAGTGGAAGTGCCAGTAGGAAGTCAAAATGGCGCCGTTGCTTTTCTACCCATGCAAAATAGTAAATGAATTATTTATTACAATGGCATAGGGTGATGTACCATGTATTGCTCAGAAGAATATCATGGACTTGGGGAAATTTGATAAAAACACACCAGTGTCTCTCACCAACTCTCTGCTTCAGATTGACTTCCTTGAGTCCCCTGAGCCCTTTCCGGACTCCGGGCTCTGCTGTTTCCCAGACTTCCCTTCCTGCATAGAATAATCTCTCCCAACACCTTCATTATGCTCATTTTATTTCTTCCTTCACTTCTGTCCTCAAATCTCAACTATTTTACTAAGTTTTTGACTGTAAAAAGCAAATAAAAATTTTATTTATATTTTTCACTCTATACAAGCTCAAATGACAATCTGCTCTCCTGTGTCTTTCTCCTAATCAATGTATTTAACTTATTTGGATGAAGATTTTCCTGACATGACTAATTTTGCTTTCTGCAGTGCATGTAATAATTTTATTTCTATCCAAATCTATTAAATAATAATGTTTATAGTTTTGAAAAGGATGAATTTGCTCTGCCAGGTCAGACAATAATGTTTAGTTCGGGGAGTGCATGGAGAGAAATTGAATTCATTAATAAGCAAAGATACCTCTGAAACAACAGAAACTTGTAGCAGTAATTCTCCACTCAGTATTAGAGAATCAACAGTATATTTATATTTATTCGATACCATCCACTTATACTTTTTCTATAATAAAACTTATAACCTGAATTCACACCACAAAATACCCAAATCTGATATTTTTCAACTAAGTTCAAGTGAACAAATAGTTTTCATCTATAGCACCTTCAGTATCTACAGTCTCACCTCTTGTTTGCTACCCAAAACAGATGACCTTTCTTCACATTTAGAACAATTGTAAGATCTCATCAGCAGGCCCTCCTCCAGCTTATTTCTTGTATTGATATCAATCCTAGAATGTATTCAAAACTTACTTAATGAGAGCCTCCTATGTACCAGACACTGTATAACTTACCGAAAATGCAGCAGTGAAAACATCTGTCTTTCCTGCAGCTTGCATTCTAATGGGGAGAGGCATAAAATAAAGAAGGAAACACATATTTCTATAGGAGATTCGAAATCAGTGCTTGTGCTTTGAGGGAAATAAAACAGGCATTGTGAGAGACAGTGGCAAGGAGAATGGGGGTAGCTACTTTAGATGTGAGAGTTGAGAAATGACTTCTGTAGATTGCCTTTGCTTCCTTGTGGAGAATTGTAAATGAGAATGGCCAGAAGCACTAGAAATCCTACTGCAATAACCCAAGCAAGAGGTCTTGGTGGTGTGTTCAGGGTACCAGAGGAAGTAGTGAGAAGTAGTCAGTAGGAAATTAGAAGGTCAGGTGTACAAATCAGGACTTCCTATTTGGACATGCAAGGTTTGAGATGCCAATTAGAGAAGTGAATAGATCTGAGTTATATGTAAGAGTTGGGAATTACTTAAATGGTCATCTGGGAGTGAAGGGGAAGGGATTGTGACACCCAGCTTTATGTCTTGTAAGCTGGATGAAGAAAGGTGCTATTCACTGAACTGAGTACCACAGCTGGAAAAGGTTTGGCCCAAGGGCAAATTGGACAAGCTCTATTTTGAATATGATGAGGTTGAGATTTGTGTGATTTTCAAGAAGGTCAAAGATCTGGCAGGTATGGATCTGTAGCACTGGAAGGTGTCAGGGGTAGAAAACCAGATTTGGGTACCAGTACCATGTAGATGTTAGCTACAATCATGAGGGTAGATGAGGACCTCCAGGCACTACCTTATATCCCCTCTTGTTCTTATAGCCATGAAAAAGATGTGTTCATATTTCCCATTTGTTAACCTTCCAGTTGCCTCTTGACCCACCATATGAATGAGAGGATGAGTAATGTCCCTTCACTTGGCAAAACAGTTATTTTCCCCACCAGTCACAAAGTTGCTAAATCGAGGAAAGGATTTTTCAGCCCTCATGGTGACTTTTGGAGCATTTGATCCTCAGTCACTCCTTCCTTGTCCTTTGATTTTCATGACACAGCATATTTCCAGTTATTCTCTTGCTTTCTTGCTGTACCATCTCAGATTGCTTTGTAGGCTTATCCATCCACCTAGTCTTTCATATTTGGAGTCTTATCATGTGCTTCTTCTCATCTTGCTCTATTCCATTTCCCAAAATATTCTAAGTGCATGGCCTCAATTATTGGGGCTTCAAATGCCAAAGACTCACAGTTTTATATATGCATCCAAAGAATCTCCTCATACCTTTAAATCTAAATATCCAACTCCCCTGTCTTCATTTGAATGATCCAATATCATTCAACCTCGACATAAAAGTTTAATATTTTTTTCAGTGTTGGCTGAATGTTCAATGAATGATACTACCAAGCAACCAGTTATACAAGTCTGGAGCGTCTCTCTGATATTCTACTTTTGCATTCAGAACAATCCAATCCACTGCCCAGTCCTTTCCATTTTATGTGCAAAATGTTTTTCAAGACCATTAATTTGCCCATATCTCAAATACTATTCCAAGCTGCCATACTTTCTTTTTTGCAATGTTTATCTCTCACAGCCCATCATCCCCATAGCAGCACACATATTTTTTTTTTTCCAGAGGAAAACTGGATTCTGTCACCTCCCTGCTCAACACTATTGAAAGGTTTCTCACCACTCATGAGGAAACACCAAAATCAAGGCAGGACCACATACTCTGGCCACTATCTTTCCAGTTGCACACCACACTTTCCTCCTTCTCATTCCCTCTGTTCTAGCTGCAGTGGCTTTTTCTGAACTTCTAATAAGCGAGTATTCTTACCACCACTGGTCTTTCACACATGTTGTTCCATCTGTCGGTAACCTTCCCTCCCATTCCATCTAGTTTTCTGCAGCCTTTAAATATCAAGCAGTATAAGCCACATGTACTTCAGGAAAACCTAAGAATTCCCTCACCCTTGGTTGAGGTCGTATTTCTTCATCATCTCTTTCCACAAAGCCATTTTCCTGTATGCTTTGTTGCTCATTTTTATTCTGTCTCTAGGTGTCTTTAAATGCTTATTACTGTGTTTATTTGATGAAATTCTATCTGCTCCACTAGAGTGAAGGCTCCATTAGAACAGCAAAGTCATGTGCTCATATGCTCTTGCTTTCTCCTGAATCCCAAGCACCTACTCCAATGCTTAGCACAGAGTATGTACTCATTAAACATTGCTTCTATAAATGAATGAACTCTGGAGTAAATGTTGTTGAAAGAAGGAAGACAGTAGTATTTTTCTTCAACATGGATAAATGTTTTCTGGATTTCTGGAGTAGTTCTCATAATGGTCATTTTAAGAGGATATTAATTTTTGAGAATGCATTGTTAATGCTGATTGTCAGAAATGTATATGGTGGCTTCAAGTTTCTCTAGTGTAAGGACAGGCACATACCCTATGAGATGTATACAATCCAGCTGAAAGAGCAGTGAAGCATTCAACAAAATCTGATCTACCTACCTCTTTGCTGACCCTCTAGGTCATATCCATTTCACCTAATTCCCCTGTAATCCTTTACTTTAGATCTGCCCATGATATTTTGACTACTACCTTTTAGGTCTTAGAGCCACATCTTTGACCTCAGGATCTTATCCACATGACCTGTATGGGCAGCAAGAGTGGGAAGATAGAAAGATCCTGTTACTTTATCAAATTTAAGGGGGACTTTTACACAGGCCTTCCCCCATAGAGCTACATGAATAAATGTAACAGAGCACACTGGAATGACAATTAGGAAATCTTTTAGTTTCGGTCTTGACCCTCAAGATCTAGTCAATGAACATTACTTAACTCAAGATCTAATGAATCATAGGAAATATCATATGGGCACACAAAAAATGAAGCACTATCACATAAAGAAATCATGTAAACCTCCAAAGGAGTGGAACATGCCATTTATTGAGTGCATATCATATTCTGAGCACTTTTTCTGAATTACCTTGTCCTCAGAAATTTCCCATTAAATAGGTACTCTCATCAATGCCATTTTTACAGGTGAAAACCATGGTTTATTTTATTTACATGTTTATATTTATTTTTATTTTTTGAGATAGACTCTTCCTCTGTCACCCACGCTGGAGTTCAGTCATGCTGCCATGGCTCACTGCAGTCTTGACCTCCTGGATTCTAACCATCCTCATGCCTCGGCCTCCCCAGTAGCTGGGGCTACAGGCATGAGTCACCATGCTCAGCTAATTTTTTTATTTTCAGTAGAGACGCAGTCTCACTATGTTGCCCAGGCTGGTCTTAAACTCTTGTACTCAAGCAATCCTTCTACCTAGGCCTCCTAAAGTGCTGGGATTATGGAAGATCAAAGTTTGCAAATGTTAAAAACCTCCCTTTAGTACGCAGAGTTAGCAAGTGAAATTGAACCCAGTGGTCCTAACTACTACACCTCAGTGCCACTCTAAAGAAAAAAAAATAAGCAGGTAGACTCCTTGTACCCATGTCTTTACCTCCAGAAAAGGCAGAGTAATGCAATTAAATGCCACTGAATTTAGAGTTAGAAAAAAATGAGTTTGAGCCTTCACTCTAATCTTAATTAGCTTTGAATTAATCACTTAGGCTTGGAAGGTCACTTTTCTCAAAGGCAAAGTGGGGCTAATAGTGTTTTATTTTTATTTTTTCAAGATTGTATTGTGGATTACCACATGACCTAATTACATCACATAACACCTGTGACATCACCAAATCTTCACTCATTGTTTTTTAAATGGCAAAAATTTGATGTAAGGAGAAAACACTATTAAATAGGTGTATATTTATGCATCTACATATGTGTGTACATACACATACATATATACACACACACACACACACACACAAATATATATGAGAAAATGCTATTTTAAATTCAATCATTATTAGATATAGTACACTTCTTCCCTTGCCCAAAAAAAGAGAACTGAATTCCCCAGGCACTTGCCCATCTGTGAATTTTAAGCCTTCTGCAACACACTTCACAAGGCCAGTCTTTTTTGTCTCCAAAGCCCACTCTCTCTGCCTGAAGTGGGCAGGCTGGCTGTACACACAGCCCTGCAGAATGGAGGGTTCAATGTGGCTATGGGAAAGCAGCCTGCAAAAACACTTAGGGAAAAAGCATTAAGTCCAATCTCGAAAATTAATGTTAACTTCAGATGTTCAGATTTGAGTAGGGAAGGCTCTGGTCTACTTCAGACAGGATCCAGTTATCTCACTTAATAACATAGTTGTAAATCAGAATAAAATTAAAAAGAGATCAAACCCTGTAGACAAATGCTTTGGCTAAATGCCCTCTCTTGTGATCTGAATACCAACTACTGTGTTGTATAGTCATTTATAAAGAGGCTTGGAGGTAGGCAATACTGGGGGGAAAGGGTCATTAATTTCAGCCCACCCAGAAAGGTGTTAACTATGCCCCATCCTTCTGGCTAGATGATAATTAAGCTGCCTCTTTTGTGCCTCCCCAGAGGAGGCATATATACAGTATTCCTCTACAATACAGCTAGTACAGTGCAATTGCAGTGAATAAAATCTTGTTTATCCTAAGGATGGGGTGGGCTCACCCAGCTAGGGGGGTTATTTTTAATTGGGGTGCATAGCACATTGAACACCCTCTTAGATGAAAACTCTGGATGGCTCTGGGGCACATTTGGTTAACTCCCTCCCTGCCAACCCTTACCACTACTCTCAGGCATTGCTGAACACCATCCATAAAAAGATTTCCTCTCACTAAAGGTTTAGCACACTTCTCCTGTGGCAGGAATTCTCTAAAGTCTTTCCCAAGAGCTTATAATATCTACAGGAGCCTGTTGATTGGTCTTCATGTGTTACTTTTACACTTTTGGGGCATAAATCAATGGTTAGAACCTGACATTATGCTAAGTATTTCCACATTAATTTTGCACTCTCTGGTTTTCAGGCCTGGAGATGATTAAATGACTCATTCAGTGCAAGAGGCCACTTCATTGGAAAGCAAAGGGTAGGTTCTTCCCATGAGTGTGGGCTGGGCAAATACGAAATCTGCGCTGATGACCTCTGGGCAGTTGTTTTGGGTGGATGGGGAAGTGTGCCTTGGATTTGATTAAATTTTTTGAAGCCACAGTCTGGTCATTTGGTAGTTGCCAGGTGGGTATCTTTTTGTGCTGTTTCCGTTGATCCTAAGAACAATGAAATGTAGGGGAAAAACACAAGCAGCACCATGGTTAGGAGATCTTCGAATTTTGGTAATCTAGAGTACCTTGCCCTACTTAGCTTATCGTGGGCCTCAATGCCCTTCTGTTGAGTGGCTCATAGGCAATTTACCAGAGTGGGAAGGACATGGTCTTTGAAATCAGATCTGATTCAACTAACACCTCTGAAACTGTTACATCCTATATTAAAAATGAAAGTAAAATAAAGATTGTATCAGATTGCAGTGATGACTCAAATAAAAAAAAATTGGAAAATGTCTGACACTTTGCAGGCCCTCAGTTCATATCATTATTTTTTCATAATCCTCTTTTTCATACACGAAAGTCTACCTTTTACCCCTTACCTTTTTGCAAGTATCTTGAAGGCAAGGGTGTGGCAGGTTCATCTCCATTGATCCCCAGTGAGGAAATCAGTGAATGCTTATTGAATTAATGTTAGCATTCTAAATGGCATCTAAATGACGTCTCGTTAGGAACAAGAAATGGTCAGAAAGCTTCATATATTAATAATTTAAGTAATACTCCTAGTCAAAAGCAGGTGTTGTCATTTATCAAAACAAGATGTAATGCATCTACTTCAGAGCTTAGAGGGTTAAGTGACTAGCTGGAAGAGGAATGAGGATTGTTTATCGTGATGGAAGCAGGCAATGGTCTGGGAAAAAGAAAGGAGGGAATCCAAGGATTGGAGTGGATCCAAAACAAATGAGTAGGGTAGTTGTTCTCTGGAGGAAAAAAAGTGGAGAAAAATTTTGGAAGGAGGTATAATTTTGGAAGTGAATGCAAATTGAAATGATGTCCCTCTGTGTCATGCAGGGAAAGTAGTGGTTTAAGCACAATCAATGTTATGTTCTGCATCTCAGAGAGAGACAATTGTGAGGTGCCCAAAGAAAAGTGACTGACAATAAATTCAATCCATCAATATTTCAAACTATGTTCACTGATAGTGTTCCTTATAAAGCCCTCAGACATTCCTTAGTGGAGAGATTACCTAGACTGACACAGATGGCCTCTAGAACCCTCACGACTCCCCCGCATCCACCCCCCTCTTCAATCAGACCAACATATAGCTCATTTTGCCCTCTTCAGTTGGTTTTTACATCAGTTTTCAACAGAAAAAATTAAGATTTTACAAAAAACAATCAAAATGACTAAAAGTGAATAAAGGATTTTTACCTCTGCTCAAAGATGATAAGGTTTAAATTCTCAGCTTGGCATTTTAAAAATTAAATTATTTAATCTACCTGGCAGATTTCAAAATATATACATTGAAGCAAAACATCAATAACTACAAAAAATCTTAGGAGACAGTAGTGAAAAAGCTAATTCAAATATCAGACCCAGTGCCTCTTTTGGTAATGTGTTACCACACACTGGGCATTAATATTTCAGAGTCGAGAGAGGAACTTGCATGTCACCCAGCAAGAGAGCAACGAAGGGTCTGTGAGCCCTGTGCTCAGGAGAAAGGGCACTCTAGGAAAACGGGAAGCAAAGTGTCTGCCCCAAGGCAAGCTCAACATTTAATTGGCACTCAAAAACCCAGGAATAATATATGTAGATCGAATCAACTTCAGAAATTAACAGAGATAAATGTAAAGGAAATTGAAGTATTGTTTTTAGAAAACAGCATGCTTCTCTAAGAGAAGATACTATGTCTCAACAATAGCGTTGTGACTTACTTCTTTTAAAAATTGCATGAGAACAAATTCAGGTCTAACAAAGTGAGGCAATAATAAAAACACACAAATAGCAAATATTCAGATTAAGAATTAGAATAAGTTTACCAATATTGACATTTCTCTACTTTATTTAGTGTTATGGTTTCTGTATGTCCTGCCCATGTATCTAAATATAATTAAACCTGAGTCGAATACTGTCCCCAGATAAACAAAAAGAATGTGTGTTCACTGCCTAACCAAGGCACTGATTATCTGTCATTTTGCTCCACTTGGGCATAGTCTGTGTTTCTAGAACAAGTCTGGGCTAAATCTGGACCAGAGAGAAAAATCTTTCATTTTATTTAGTTTTTGATTTTGTTTTTCTTAATTATGAAAGTGGACTTTGTATTCAGCCTCATATCCTTTCCTTTGAACTCGTATAGAATACAACAGTTTTTAAAACTTTTTTTTTGTGGTAAAATACAGGTAACATAAAATTTGCCATTGTAACCATTTTTATGTGTACCATTCAATGTATTAAGTATATTCACATTGTTGTGCAACTGTCACCTCCATCCATCTCCAGAACTTTTTCATCTTCCCAAACTGAAACTCTGTCCCCGTTAAACAGTAGCTCCCCATTCTCCCTTCTCCTACCAGCACCTGGCAACCACTATTCTATTTTCTGTACCATTGAATTTGCCTACCCCAGCTTCCTCATATGAGTGGAATCAGATAGCATTTGTGCTTTGCGACTGGTTTATTTCACTTAGCATCATGTCCCCAAGGTTCATCTATATTTCAGTATATGTCAGAATTTCCTTCCCTTTTAAGGCTAAATAATATCGCATTATATGCATATTTCACATTTTGTTTGTCAATTCATCCACCAATGGACATTTGGATTGTCAAAAATATTTCTTGAATTAATAGAAGGAAAAATAAATTGAGAAATGAAAACAAGTGAGTAAGTGATATGGAAAGAACCTACACGTTGGAGGAAAACAGAACCAATTCAAGGCCTAGACTAGCATTACCAGCTCTGCAAACTTGGGTAAATAATTATTTCTTTTCTGTAAGGAAGAGAAGGGATTAAATTAGAAAGCTGGCCAGCACATAGTCAGTCACCCTCCCTCTGCTGAGGGCCAGAGGTAGCAGTGGTGGACATCTTCCCTCAGCCACTTAAGTTGGAGTGAAGACAGAGAATAAAACTACCATGATTGCCAGGGTACACTCTTTTCTTTTTCCGCCTCTATTACCCACCCAAAGAAGAAAAGTAACCTGGATACAATTTTCATGAAAATAAAATTTCACTCATCCAAACCATGCATATCGGGATTCAGTTCTTATTTAACAATGTAACAATGTAGTGTTTGCAGAAGGATGAGCTCAGGTGCATATACCCGAAACTCCTAGACTAATATTTTCATGGCAGTCTTTGCATCTGTGCAACCTTCTGTCTTAGTCCAGAAAAGTCAAGGAAACTATTCAAAGTGGACACGGCAAACCTGCCATACTCAGGGAGTTTTCCAATACCATCTTACATGCTTAAGCTGAGTGTTAGTCCAGAAGTTGAGAGTATGGTGTGCCCAGGAAAATGGTCTCTTGGAAGCCTAAATCCGTGTCTATTTGTGTAACAGCAGCCGATTGTCTTTCCCTCTCAGGACCCTGGAGAATGAAGAAGGTAGCAGTCCCTCAACGTTTTCCCTGTGAATCAAGATGGCTGCTCTCTGCCAAGTAGGGTGGACAAGTCAAGTGCTTTGGGTTCAGTTTCCAGTCTGCCTGAGCACCTCTGGGGGTGGCAAAAGAGCCAACTACCTCAGTTTCCAAATATGTCAAACAAAGTACTGGCCTTTTGTGCAACAAGTGCCCCACTGTAAGCAGATGAAAGATGCCCTGAGAGCGGCCATATTTCTTTTTATTATTACTTTGTCATCAGTGATCACCAAAGCCCTCGAGTGTTTGATGTGGTTGCCTAGAAGCAGCAGTTCTCAGTGCCTGCTTGAAAGGGGTCGACAGTATGTAAATAGTTAACCCTTGCCCTGCTAAGCAGCCCGATGCGATCACACACACATAAACATTTTCTCCTTGTTGGCGAGCAGAGGAGCAGCTATTTTTGCTCCGGGTGCTGTGCACGAGGTCAGCTCCACCTAAAAAATCAAAGCCTAACAGGTATGATAGGTGAAACCCCATGGAGAAAATAAAACTGGAGCTACAAAGCTGATTTTGGTTCACAGAACCACTCGGCACAGTTTTAAAAACAGTCCCGATCTTTTGAAAGGCTGGTTAATGGTGCTCTTTTGCAAATTACCACTCATTTGATCAGTGACCAAACCGATCACAATCATTTGGATTCCGTTACACTCGGGAGGTAGAGTACTTGAAATTCAGCATCATTCATTCTTGCTGCTCAACCTGGAGCCCAAACACTTGGATTTTCTTCAGGACATTTGTCCAGCTATCCCTAAAGTCTAACAGCACGTAGGCTTATCTTTTTTTTTTTTCCAATCTAAATGAAAATCACTAACTACCCCCACCCTGACTATATCTTAGTAGCGTCTTGTATTTACCTCCCCTGTGTTTAACTAGCATTAACTAAATTGATAATAAAATTTTACTTTTTAAATTTATCCCCTAAAAATTACATAAAGAGAAACTAGAAACCATAAAGGGGCTGTGAAAGAAGTAATCCAGAGAATGAATTTGCTGTGCTTAAGCCAGATGACAACTTAAGCTTTATGAATTTCAGGTTGAAAGATGGATATAAGGAAATATATATGTAACATACAATATATATATTTCCTTTTAGTCTACATATATTTATTTATATATATTTCCCTTTAGCATATATTACATATATATTTCCCTTTAACATATATATTTATATTTATATATATTTCTATATATATAAATAAATATATATATATTTCCTTTTAGATTCTGCAGTCTAATGTTCAAAATGAAATATTCAGCTATTTGGGGGTAGATGATTTTCAGAAAAAGGGTTTATAATTCAGTAATTGGAGAAATAAAAGATGCCTTTCCAACCCGGCATTAAAAATCTCTAATAAAATAGGGAAAATGAAGGTCTAAGATGACAGTCTTTATCAAAGTGTTTATAGAGACATTATATGTTCCCGTAATTGTTTAGGCCAGTGAATTAATGAATCCTCGCTGTAAGTCTCCATTTGAAATGATTTCGATGGTGTCTGCTGCTCGGCTGCTTTGGAAAAGCCTGTTGTCTGCAGCTCCGGAGAAGGGCCTTGAACCCTGCCATTCAATCCCTTTCAGCCCATCAGCTGAGTCTAATTGCCAGAAAGCACAGGAGACCCCTGAGCCTGATTGTTCCTCGACCTCCTTTGAGGTTTGGAGGCATGAAAAGCAAAAGGGAAAAAAAAGCTCCCTTTTGATCTCTGTTTCTTTCTCTCTCCCTCTCCCTCTCCCTCTCTCTTCCTTTTTTTGTCTGCCCACTCCTACTCGAAGAATGACACATTTCTTTATAAGGCTTCTTCTCGTTCTTATAAGGACAATAATTAATAAGGCCTTTATAAAATGAGGCTTGAATTGGTGTCACCTCAGGGGTGGTCCAGGGCTCTGAAGTGAAGCCTCGGTGGGCCCCGGCCTTGTCTGGCCTCTGCACAGGTCAGGTTTAAATACCCTGACCCCAATTTTCAGTCTCTTTCCCTAATGAGGCGATTCGCACAAGGATACAAAATTATACGAGGAGTGAAAAAAGACAAAAGAGCCAAGGTGTAGTTGACACCACACTAGCCACATTTTATTATCTTTGTGCCTGTGACATCACAGCTGTGTATGTCCTTACAGCAAAGCGTTCTCCTCGGTTCCTATGGTGAGCTTTATAGAATGACTTCACAGACCCCAGCGAGCTGCCTGGCTCTTGACAAGCTCAGACAGGAGTGGCCCTGGTAGAGCTAGTGACCAGTTGCCGGTCCCCTCTCCAGCTACATGAGTATTACCAGAGGGGCTTTCTGAATTTCTGCACCACCGGTTTCTGTCAATCGCTTGGATAAAACGGCATTATTTGTACCCATATAATTTTACAGACTTACCATGTTGACATCAAGAGTTTAAAACGTTCTGCTGTGCATAGTATTTAGCCTGAATCTGGTTAAAAGCAAGCTTGACTTTGAATTGAGCAGGATGAGAAAACAGGCTCTTGCCAAAATGTTTAAGAGGCTTTTAAAATGACCGAGTAACTCCAGTACATCATGCCAGTACTTTGTCCCAGAGTTGCTAATGGTACAGTGGATGACCTGTGTGAATTCCAGTTTTTTGGCCCATAACTTTGTTTTTTTTTTTCACTGATAAAATAATGTGATTTGAGGGAAGGGAAGACAGACAGTAAATTGGGAGTCATAGAAGGAAATATAAAGATAGGTCTCTTTCTCATTTATAGTATGAATTCTTACTGCATCTGATACCTTTCAATCAATTTTTTGAGGGTTCTCTACTCTGAAAAAAACAATAAATAGAAAAGAGATCCTATGTTAGGAGAATCTAATGGAAAATGTACAGCCAGCTTCCAAATTCAAAAAGTTTTATTTATTTTGCAATAAAAAAAGTATTGCAAAATAATTATAAATCCAGTTATACAAAATGAAATAAAATGGGATGTTTTCATTTTAAAATGATGTACTAAATAAGTAGATGTCTTTAATTTTTGCTCATAAAGGGTGGTATCAGATACCAGCAAAATAATCACCATCCCAAAAGAATCACTACACATTGACGTTACACAAATATGGGTAATTAAATAAGACCACTGTCTCTGAATAATAAAGAAAAGAAAATGTATCATAATAGTAGATTTTATTATGACATGGCGGGTCCTTAATAGCTTTTATCTAATAGGAAATGCAGGCGATCAGTGTACTCTGGTTAAATTGCTTTTATCTCAGAATTTTGTTCACTGGTGCCATAATGGTCTAGGAATTGTATTGAGGTTCAGGCAAAAAGAAATGTCAATGATCTTAATAAAATGTCCTTATGAAAAAGAAATATAGAATGGTAAAAGAGAGAGTTTTTTTGGAAAAAAAAAGGGGGGCGGGGCAGAGGTCTCTGTATCCCAGGCACATGGAGGAGGAAATCTCTTGGCCCCTTCATGTGTAAGTGGGGTCATGTGAAAAGCTCTGGCCAATGAGCTCTAACCAGAGTGATGTGTATAACTTCTGGATCAAGCACATCACTGCCAGGGCAAGACCCCCAGGAGCTCTGTGCCCTCTGGTGTAATGACTGACCATGTTTAAAGTGGCAGTGGTCAGTCAACCTGGGTCACTTGACAGCATCTGTGTCGCACCACAAGGAGCTTGAGCAAGGAATGGACAGTTGTTTCAAACCACTAAGATTCTAGGACTCTTTGTTATTGCAGCACAACCTGTTCATCCTGACTCATGTAGAACAAATACCCCACACAACTGAGCTGAGACAAAGCACACTACCGAGGCAAGAAAAAGATGTGAATGATGCTTTTAATAGGTTAGCTTTTCTTATAGTTTGCCATTGTTGATTATCATTAAAAACTATAAACATATATGAAGACTAACAGCCAATCACATACCTCTTAAGTCATATATAGGTTATATGATTACACTGAAATATGGATAAATGTTGAGGAAGACTAAGCAAAACAATAAAATAATACAGTATCTTTTGGGAAATCATCTTGTTCTTTTTGTTTTATTTCAGAAAATACTGTACATGAGGTTCTAAGAATGAACATATCTGATAAACAATATGGTCTTTTGGCTAGTAAAATAGAATTCAGCAGTTACAAATTTAAACACCTGGGTGGAACCAATCAGATGACATGCATTTATGAATCAGGGAAAGTACAAAACAATAAAGAGAAGTAAAGTCCATGGCAGCTGGAAAGACCTGTCGTTGTTATTACCATTTTAAAAACTAGTAATAATAATAACATTCAACAATGGAAAGACTGTACCTATGGTTTAAATTCAGTCTTTCTGACACGGTTTTCTACCCCAGGACATAATGTTTTTGAACTGAAAGTGTTTTCAATATGGATCAAATACATCATAGAATCCTTCATTCAAACAACTTTTTATTACAAAATTATTTTGTAGTAGAAAGGATTTCGTGATTGGAGATTGGTTCCGGCCAATGTTTGTGACCTGAAATGATCATTTCCAACAAAGTTGTGAAATGGAACTGGGCTTAGACTCCAGCCCAGCCACTTGCAGTTGACGTGACGTTACGCAAACTTTCTGAGTCCCCATTTTCTCCTGTGTAACTGTTGGGTGTGGCAGAGGCACGAAGACTCAGCAGAGTTATAACACCTACTCAGTTGGAGAGTGGATGATGCTTTTTATAGGTTAGCTTTTCTTACAGCTTGCCATTGTTGATTGCCATTAAAAGCTATAAATATATATGAAGACTAAAAGGTGTCAGCCAATCACATACCTCTTAAGTCATATATAGGTTATATGATTACATTGAATCATATAACCAGGGTGAGAGTCAGTGATTCAACCATCTGACGAGAGTTTCTGGGTCAGGCTGACAGATTGCTCGACTGGATGTTGGAGTAAGAGATGCACACATGTGCAAGTGAAAGAGAAATCCAAAAACCCAGAGGTAGCTTCCGCAATGCACAGAGAAGACCAGAGCTTTCTGGAGCTGAGGCAGTTGAAGGCAGTACTTTTGCACCTGTGCTGCCTTGGGCCTTAGAGATTGGAAAAAAAAAATATATATCTTCTGATTGAAAACTCAAGTCTTTAGGATTACAATGGGTTTAAGCACCCCCCACTCTCGGACTTAGATGGTCTGAAGAAAGAGGAATTTTCAAGGATCAAGCCCCTTATTCAGTGCTTTCATCATGCACATAGCAACTGGAAGGGGGCCTGACCTTTGGCCTTATTAGCCAGGCGCTAACCCAATGAGCCACCAGCTGCACTCGGAGAGTCCCCATGTATTCACACTATATATTTGCCTCATCATTATGAACCATCCTCTTCTTTTCCAGTCATTTATTAACTCTGCAGCATTAGTTGTTATTTTAACAGTAACAGCTAATAACAGCATTCGTTGTTATTCAAATAATTCGACGTATTGAAAATAAATCATGTGTTTAGAATAAATCTTTACCCTATGTGTCTTCATAAGCCTTATTTACTTTTACGATTTGTGTTGAAATTTCAATTTAGCAAGTGATTTCCTAGTTTGAGGAGTGGATTCTTAAGTCCCCACACGTATCTCATACATCTTTTTCTATAACCTCTGTGGTAGAGAAGACAGATCACTGGAGTTCTCACTTAATAGCTTCTCAAATTGTGTTGCGCATGTAAGACTCATGCAGAATATCATTAAAATGCAGATTCTGATTCAATAGGTCTGGAGCAAGGTCTGAAATTCTACATTTCTACCAAGTGCCTGGGTGGTGGCGATGCCAGTGGTATCTAGACCACACTTTGAGCAATAGAGACTTAAATATGTTTCTCAGCATTTATGAGTGTCATTTATCAAATCTATAAATGGATTTAGTAACACTTACAAGGTTTTGGAGAGTATCAGTATAAATGAAAACGTGGTTCATTTATACATGCATATCAAGCAGATAAAACATAAAATCCATGATCAATGGACCTAAGAGTACTTTTGCTATGATAATCTAGGAAAGAACTGTGTAAAAATTGTTTAAACAATATAAAGGGCTATGAGGGATTAGTACTTGCAACCAAAAGACAGAGCTATCTACATGTCCCTTTAATCCTCTTCATATAAGAATAGCAGGGAGAGGACAAGCCATCTTCAGAAAAATGAGGCTTTTATCTCTGCAATACCCAAAGTGAAGGCTGAACTTCCTCACCAGCCAATATTCAGAGGCCGATAGAAGTAGGAATGACCACCAAGCTCTGTACAAAGATCTGTGAAGACTGAACTCAAAATGATGACCGAATCAACCCAAATGTCCATCAGTGACAGATTGGATTAAGAAAATGTGGCACATATACACCATGGAATACTATGCAGCCATCAAAAAGGATGAGTTTGTGTCCTTTGTAGGGACATGGATGCAGCTGGAAACCATCATTCTTAGCAAACTATCACAAGAACAGAAAACCAAACACCGCATGTTCTCACTCATAGGTGGGAACTGAACAATGAGATCACTCGGACTCAGGAAGGGGAACATCACACACCGGGGCCTATCATGGGGAGGGGGGAGGGGGGAGGGGGGAGGGATTGCATTGGGAGTTATACCTGATGTAAATGACGAGTTGATGGCTGCAGCACACCAACAAGGCACAAGTATACATATGTAACAAACCTGCACGTTATGCACATGTACCCTACAACTTAAAGTATAATAATAATAATTAAAAAAAAAAAAAAATGATGACCGAGAGATTAAGAATTCTGTATGTGAGTATCAACAATGGGTCATGAAAGTACTCAACTTAGCATTCAGCACTGGAGAGAAGACCCAATATGAGACAGAAAAGCATGCCAAGAAATAAACAGGTCAAATCAAAGAACAAAAAGATTGTTAAAATGCACACCCATAATCCTTCACCTGAAACTCCCAGAGCCAGGTGTGTTTTTGAATTTTAGGAAGGTGCAGCACCTGATAGATCCAGTGTGGTCTGAGGGAGCCCCTACTTCCCCACCATTATCTAGCACAATATTTCTAACTAAAATACATGAATAGTCACAGTAAGTAGGATAAATACAGACTGTGAGTAGCCTTATGATAGTGCAGGTCAAGGTTTGTCATCAAATAAATTATGGGGAAAAAAAACTATTGGTTTTGGAGCTTTCTAGATTTTGAAATTGCATATGGGGAAGAAAATGTAGATCTCTGCTAATTGAGGTTGGCTTGATAGTGACTACCAGACCCTAACTGTCACAGGGTCTGTTATCATTATTATTTTTCTGTGCTCCTCATCCATCCACTAGCACTTTAGTAACCTGCTAGTTTATTTCTTAGACCAGTTTTGTTTGTTTTTTTTTTTTTCACCAAATCCCTTTATTGATGTTTAGACCCTGGTTTCAAAATCCCTACATCTTGCTGAGACATGTGTCCAGAATTTAATAGAGAGAGATACCTCTCCTCTATCATAGGAAGTGATCCCTACAGTGATTCCTACAGTGAATGAAGGAAGGATTGTAAGAAAGTGATGCCTACGGTGAATGAAGCATACAAGTGGTGGAAAGGCCCCTAAGCATCCCCTGTGGAGCAACTGAGAGCCTCACACTGCCTTTGTAAACTCTCACATGCCTGTGTGTGGGAGAAGGTCGCAAAAACGGTGAAGTCTTTCCTTCTCTGCTATGGAGGGTGTATTTCCCAACCCACCACTAGCACAAAGAGAATAATCATTTGTGCACATGCGTATGACTTTATTGAGGCATATTATACATCTCATGTAACAGGGAAAGATACTTTTTAAAAGATCGTTTATCATGCCACAAACTCATGTCTTAAACATACCAATTTAATCTCTTGTGCTGGAATGGGATCCACTAATCCTATCTGAAAATTCCAAAAACTCTTCTCATGCATTTGGTAGCTTTCCTTGGTTGGTTAGCTTAAAATAGCATTCTGTTACTTAATTTACTGCCTGATATATGCTGTTTTCCAATTCTGAGAACATGCAGTGGCATATGGCAGGTAAGATTTGGACCCTCTTCTTTTGGTTCATTGCTGTGTGCATGCATGTATGTGTGTGTGTGTGTGTGTGTGTGTGTGTGTGCGTGCGCACGTGCACGCACGTGCATGCTTACATTTAAGAAAAGGTGTTCTTGATGTAAAAAAGCCAGGGTAGGAATTGCAAAGAGAATGTGTGCCAAAGATCAGAGAAGTGTGAAGAACTATTAAGATTTTAAGCAAACTTCCCTTGGTTCTATGTAAATTAATTCCCTAATGTAAGGTTATAACTTTTATATTTTTTTTGACAAAAAGAAATCTCCCCGGTGTCAAAGTACTAACTTTATAATTCTTTTTTCACCCTCAGCAACTCCCAGCAACAGTGTCAAACTTAATTAACTTGTGGTTTAACCACATTTACGGTGTTCCTGAGCCAGTTTCTATTAAGCAAGTGACTCAAAGTGAGGGTCAAGGCTATTTTTTTCCCCCAAGTGAATCACAAAAAGTACTTCTCTTTGTAGGTGGACATAAAATCAGTGAAAATATGCAAAGTCACTGAGTTTGTAATGAATTCTCTTTTAAAAGAAAGGTTGTTAAATGAGTTTCTTTTTTTAATTTCCCAAATGAATATAGGGGAAATGGTAATATAGTCATAGACTGGAAGAAAGGCCAACATTTTTATGCTCCTTTTCTCTGTGCTCGTTACCAACACAGCAGAGATAATCCTGAACTCTGGTTCATAATTCTAAACTTGTTTTAAGTGGTTACATAAAGGGTATACTTTAATGGTAAGTGTTACCATTGTTTCATTCAGGATAAAATTTCATAAAAGTAATACATATTTAATTGTATAGCATTTGCTTTTTGTTAGGAAATTGATATAATGGCGCTTAAGACAAGATTCAAGGGCTATTACAAAAATACAAGCATGTACATGTACACACATACACACATACATATACAAATATATATACATATGCAAATACATATACATAAACATATACATATACATATATATAGAATCCCCAGCATCAGGTTATCCTCACACAAATCAAACTGCTTAGAGCAATGAAAAGTATTTCCACTACTTTGTATAGCACATATTCAAAATTTTCACTAGAGTTCAGATCAATGTTCTTGGATTTCCCTTCATATGACCTAAATTATGGGAGAAATTATACCTGAAAGAGCCAGAGATAAAAGCAGACAAGCACTTTTTACAAGGAAAATTGAGGTAGTAAAAAATGTCATACCTTCTTTTTTTCCCCAAAACAAACCAATGAATAAAATTCACAACTTGAAAAGTTCTGTACTCTTGGAACAGTTGCTTTACCCAGCAGTTAACTGAAAGCCAGAAGAAGCTGATGCTCTGGACTGCAGATTAAAACGCCATATATGTGAATACCTTATCATTGTTCTCATGATTTGGAAACTGCATGTTGAAGAGAGATGTTTAGGTGAAACGTGCTTCTGATCTGAGTGTGAACAATGGTTCATTTTGAGAGTCTGAATCTGGAATCTCACATGCCTACCCCTAGAGTATACACAGGACCTAAGAATCACAGAAATAGCAATACCATGTGCCTCCTTGTGAGGTCACCCACCACTAATGAGCACCATAATGAGCACGGAGATTCTCACAGATTAGGCATCAGCCTGCTAATGCTTACCCGCCAGGGTCCCCTCAAGGGAAGCTACTTAGACTAGAGCCTAATAAAGACATCTGTGCTTGTCTCCACTCAGAAGCAACTCCCAAAGAAACAGTCATTTGTAAGGATTCTTTTTTACATGCCATAATGTTCTTGCACATGAAAAACATCCAAATGTTCGTAGGTTAAAATAGGCGGGCATTATATGCTCTGGGATGAATCACTAGTCCTTTGATCATGTGATTCTTCATTTAATTCTCTCATGAACTCTCTTTATAAAATGTGATATACATATTTCTCTCTACTATATGGTATTTGAGCAGATAGCAATATTTTTAGCCTCTGATTATGCCCACAAATAGAAAACAAAACAGGATCTTGATCTATTGAAATATCCAGCCTCCAAAATATTGGCTGCAATGTCAAACTCACCTTTGAACACTCAAGAAACTTTGCCTTAATCATAGTACAGAATCAAAGACCTAATTTCTTCACCCTGATGTGCAGGAAAAATCAGAGAATGCAATTTCAGGTCTATTTAATAGAAGGAATGTCTAGGTGTTTCCTCATAAAATGCATACCTGTAAAAATTTTGATATGTGGGTATGCAAGGTTATGTGCAAATACACATAGTTTATTCTGATATAATTCCATACTTATTTTATTGAGATTAATATATTCCATTTGCTTTCTTCTTTCAACCAAGGCCATCAGTGTACAAAATGGAAAAGTAGGTACACTTCAGATTAAAAGTAGGTACACTTCAGATTAAATTCAACGATCAACCATCAAGTTGCACCTGAAATTATGCTCATTGTAAACAGCAGGGGCCAGGGAGGGCAAATGTTATTAAAATTCACCAGCTCCCATCCTTTTCTCTGAGGGAAGTAGGCATGTATGTAAATAAATAAATATGAAACATGGGCAAAACAGGGACTTCCACGTTTTTAAGGCTCTTCTCAGCAGAGTGATAAGAACCAAATAAACAATATGTCTAACTTCAAAAACCTTTATAGGTAATGTAAGACTTTTACTAAAGGTTTCCTTGAGGGCAGAGTAGCAATAAAAGGACTCAATCAACTGCACACAATAATACTTCCTAAAAATTATCTTTACCCATATCTCTCACCAAAGTTATACTCCATGTGACTCTGCCCAAATCTCTGTCTCCTCAGAAATTCCACCTTCCTCCTGCTCTCAACCTCCCTGCATGTCTTCTCTCCTCTTTCCTACTTCTTTCTTTTCTCTCTGTCCTTTTCTTTCTTCCCACTGTGCTTCCCATGCTGTGCGCAAAACAGTTTTCCCTGCTCTCTTCTTCAATTATACATCCCTAACAATGACTGTGAGGAACTCCAGAAAGGCCTGTCAGCAGAGCATCCAGGAAAAAGTTTGCAAATTCTGTTGAATTTGGACTTATTGAGATGTCATTTACATAGAGTAAAATTCAACCTTGTGAGATATAAAAGTCTGATGAGCTTTTATAACGATGTATAATCATATAACCACCACCACTATCAACTGTCATTATCAAGAAAAGTTTATCATGCCCCTTTGCAGTAAACCCCTTCCTCTCCACTATCCCTGGAAAACACTCTCTGATTTCACTTACTATAGTTTTGCTCTATTCAGAAGTCAACGGTATTAGTCTGTTAGGGCTGCCATAACACAATATCACAAACTGGGTGGCTTAAATAAAATAAATGTATCGTCTCACAATTCCGGAGATCAGAAGTCTGAGAACAAGGTGTCAGATAAATTGGTGTCTTCTGAGATCCAGGAGGGAAGAGTCTGTTCTACACCTCTCTTCTTGGCTTGTAGGTGGCTCTTCTCTCAGCATCTCTTGACATTGTGTCTGTCCCCAGATTTCCCCTTTCAATAAGGACACCCATCATATTAGATTAGGGCCCATATTAATAACTTTCTGATTTTAACTTAAATACCTTTGTAAAAGACTATCTCCAAATAAGGTCACATTCTAAGGGACTAGGGGTTAGGACTCCAACTCATAAGTTTTAGGGAATACAATTTAACCCATACGTCATATAATAAAATGATACAGTATCTAGCTGTTTCTTTCTGGCTTTTGTCACATAGCATATTATGAATACTTTTGGGAATTGCCTATTTTGATGCATATAGCAGAAGTTTGTTCTTTTATTGCTACATAATATTCCATTTTATGGATAGACCACCATTTTTATTTTTATTCATTGGATCCCCATTTGGGAAACTCCATTGTCTTCAGTTTTGGGTTATTATTAATAATCATTTGCATATAGATCTTTGTGTGTACACATGCTTTCACTAGGTAATATCTAAGAGTGGGATATAAGGGTCATGGAAGTGAGTATATTAGCTTGTTCTTGCATTGCTATAAAGGAATGCTTAAGATTGGGTAATTTAGAAAGAAAAGAGATTTAATTGACTCACAGTTATATAGGATGTACAAGCATGGCACTGGCAACTGCTCGGCTTCTGGGTAGGCTTCAGGGAGCTTTTACTCATGGTGAAAGGCAAAGCAGATATAGAGATGTCACATGGTGAGAGCAAGAGCAAAAGAAAGAGTAGGGAGGTGCCACATACTTTTAAGTAACCAGATCTCACAATAAGTCACTATAGTGAGGACAGTACCAAGGGGATGGCATTATCCATTCATGAGAAATCAGTTCCTGTGATCCAGTCACCTCCTACAGGACCCCACCTTCAACATTGGGGACCACAATTCAACATGAGATTTGGTGTGGTCAGAGATCCAAACCATATTGTTCTGTCCCTGGCCCCCAAATTTCATATCCTTTTTACATGGCGAAATGCAACCATCTTCTGCCACCAGTCCCAAAAAAGTCTCAACTTGCTTCAGCATCACTCAAAAGCCCAAAGTCCATAGTCTCATCTGAGACAAAGCAAATCTCTTCCACCTATGAACCTGTAAAATCAAAACAAATTATTTACTTCCAAGATACAGGCATTGGGTAAACGTTCTGTATTATCCTGTTTTCACTCTGCTAATAAATACATACCCAAGACTGGGTAATTTATAAAGGAAACAGGTTTAATTGCTTCACAGTTCCACATGACTGGGGAGGCCTCACAACTATGTATGGAGGAAGGTGAATGAGGAGCAAAGTCACATTTTACATGGCATCAGGCAAGAGAGCTTGTGTGAGGAACTCCCGTTTATAAAACCATCAGATCTCCTGAGACTTATTCGCTACCATGAGAACAATAAGAGGAAAGCACCCCATGATTCAATTATCTTTACCTGACTTCACCCTTGACACAAGGGCATTATTGTGATTCAAGATGAGAGTTGGGTGGGGACACAGTCAAACCATATCACATTCATATTCCCAAAGGGACAAATGAGCAAAAAGAAAGGGGATACAGCCCCCAGGTGAGTCTGAAACTCAGCAGGGCAGTCACTAAATCTTAAAGTCCGAAAATAATCTCCTTTGACTCCATGTCCCACATCTAGGACACACTAGTGCAAAGGTGGTCTTCTAAGGCCTTGGGCAATGAGTGTTTAATTTTATAAGAAACCAACCAACAATTTTCCACTATTTTGCATTCTCATCATCATTGTAAGGGGTTCAGGTTGCTCCACATCTTCATCAGCACTTTGTATTGTCCATATTCTTTAATTTCATCATTTTAGTAGATTTATTGTGATATCTCATTTGATTTTAATTTTCATGAACACCTTCTGATGTGCTTATTCATTTGTTGTATCATTATTGGATTGTTGGTCCTTTTATTGAGTAGCAAATGTTCTTTGTACATTTCTTTATGTAGTCTGGATACAAGACCTTTGTAGATAACATGTTGATATAGTTTGAATTTGTGTCCCCGCCCAAATCTCACGTTGAATTGTATTCCCCAATGTTGGAGGAGAGGCCTGGTGGGAGGTGATTGGATCATGGATGCAGACTTTCACCCTTGCTGCTCTAGTGGTAGTAAGTCCTCCTGAGATCTGGTTGTTTAAAAGTGTGCAACATTTCCACTTTGCACTCTTCCTCCTACTCCAGCCGTGCATGCCATCTGCTTCCCTTTTATCTTCCACCATGATTTTGAGTTTTTTGAGGCCTCCCTAGCCATGTTTCCTCTACAGCCTGTTGTACTGTGAGCCAATTAAACCTTTTTTCTTTATAAATTACCCAGTCTCAGGTAGTTCTTTATAGCAATGCAAGAATGGACTAATACACATGCCTTGCAAATACTTCTCCACAGCCTGTGGTTTGTCTTTTCATTTTCTTAATAATGTCTTCCAAAAAGAAAAACAAGTAGTTCTACCTTACTATCTTAATGTTTTAGTCTTGTCCCAGAAACAATGAGAAGAACTTAAGATCTGAATGAATAGCTGTAAAACAATTTATAAACTCCAAATGTTGAATGAAAATGTAATGAAAAATGAGCATTTTGATTCTCACAACTCCCTGTGACTCCCAGCGTTCCCCATATTTCTTGAAAATTTACTCCTATTAATCATATTTATGTCATATTTCCTCAATATTCACATCATTGATTGTTTTTAATAGTCAATTTCTTGGTGCCTTGACTTTTTGACAATGGTCTTTTCCTTTTTCATATTTCAACCACTCATTCTTATGGTCATACCTCCAATGATGTCATCCGCAGCTTCCTCCTCCATGTTCTTCTCTGACCACCATCTCCTGTCTCCCTCCTCATTTTCTCTAGCACATTGCTTTCAATGATCCTTCAACCCTCTTAGTACATTCAATACATTGATCTTGTCACCAGGGCATTGCCAACATTTCTGGGGCCCAATGCATATTGTAAATATGGACTCCCTAGTACAAAAAGCAGGGAAAACGCAAAACAATGTAATTAAAGATTCAAACTTTAAATATTTTCCTTTCTTCTGTGATCTTTCTCACAACCAGTGATGGTGTTCTTTTAATTGTGATTTAATGTGGCATTCCGTCAGACTCAGATGAATGCAGACTCTCATAGGCACCTGGACACCATGCCTTGTAACTGTGTGCTGAGGCCCACCAGCTGCCTGAGCAACATGCTGTGGCCCAGCCTGGGACATGGAGATGAAACTCTGCCCCCCACAGGCCCACTACCCCAAACCACAGGTGATGGGTGTTCCCCAAGATATGGCAACCACTTCAACAAGATACACTCAACACGTGGATTGGGGTGAGCAAGAGGAAAAGTGCTCAGCAAATGCATTGTGGCACTGCCAGCACAGAGTTAAAGTGCACTGCCCCAAAATGTGTCAAGGCACATATGCACAACTTTGGAGCCGGGGTCCAGGCCTCTGCCAGGGATGGATGGTGGTTCTGGCAACTGGTAGAGGAGCATGCAGGAACTGTCTGTCTGGCACCTAGAGCACCAGAGAGCTGGGGCAGTAGTGATGGCTAGGTAGAGTGAGAAGAGGGGGGCCTGGTGGGTCTTGGGAGGCCATGGAGTTGGAAAGTGGGCCACTGAGAACCCATCCCTTGAAGGCAGGGAGGTGGCAGGAGGCTGAACAGCACATAAGCCAAGGGATCTAGCCTCCAAGTTTCCACTATATGTTCCATTGCCTCTTCTGACATCCCTGCCAAAGCATAGAGTCAAAGATAAAATGATTAATGATTTCAAGGTGGCAACTGTGGAGTATTAAACCAAACATGGGGTCCTCCTAAATACAGGGCCCTGTGTGACTGCATAGGTCACATACCCATGAAGCTGGCCTTGTTACCATGATTGTGTACTCCTGACTTCAATTCTGTGGCCCTTCATCCTAATTATTTTTTTACCTTGCCTCCCACCTACATATAACCTGACCCAACTTGTATCTTCTACTCAGGATCTGGTCTGAAACAAATCTCTGCTGATGGAGAAAAAACTCCATCTTTGTTAAAAAAGACAGGATTTCCCCTTTTTTGGCCAACTAACATTCCATTGTTTATCTATACAAGATTTTGCAGAATGCAAAGATAACTTCTTTGACATACTGATTTCCCTTCTTTTGGATAAATACCTAGCAGCAGGATTGCTGGGATCATATGCTAATAACTAATGTCACTTGTATGTTCTCTAACACCAACTGGCACGTAGAAATTCTATGCATGTGCCTGGTTCTTTTTTTTTTTCTTCTTCTTCTTTTCTTTGAGACAGTCTTGCTCTGTCACCCAGGCTGGAGTGCAGTGAAGCAATCTCGGCTCACTGCCAAGCTCCGCCTTCCGGGTTCACGCCATTCTCCTGCCTCAGCCTCCCTAGTAGCTGGGACTACAGGCACCCACCACCAAACCTGTCTAATTTTTTGTATTTTTAGTAGAGAAGGGGTTTCACTGTGTTAGCCAGGATGGTCTCCATTTCCTGACCTCATGATGCGCCCACCTCGGCCTCCCAAAGTGCTGGAATTACAGGTGTGAGCCACCGCGCCCAGCCGTGCCTGGTTCTTTCACTCTCTGATTGTCTTAGCAGAATTCCCCTCTCCTTGAACTTCCCATATGTGCCTCTTCTCCTCAGCTTCCTGTCGTGAGGCTCCAGTTCCATGCTGTTCTTTTCATATACTCTTGCTTATGCTCTAATCCAGCTTGTCCCTGCCATTTCCCAAGACTATTCTCATCAATGAGATCTGTATTAGTCCGTTCTCATGCTGCTAACAAAGACATACTCAAGACTGGGTAATTTATAAAGGAAAGAGGTTTAAGTGACGCACAGTTCAGCATGGCTGGGGAGACCTCAGGAAACTTACAATCATGGCGGAAAGGGAAGAAAACACATTCCTCATCACAGGGCGGACGAAGGAGAAGTGCCTAGTCCAAGGAGGGGGAAAACCCTTATAAAACCATCAGATCTCATGAAAACTCACTCACTATTATGAGAACAGCAGCATGGGGGTAACTGCCCCCGTCATTCAAGTGTCTCATGTCAGGTCCCTCCCAGGACATGTGGGGATTATAGAAACTACAATTCGAAATGAGATTTGGGTGGGGACACAGCCAAACCATGTCAACATCCTCTTTGCTGTTTCAGTCCTCCTCTGATGAAGTGCACCAGCCGACTTCACAGAGTGCTCTTCTTACTTCGCTTTTCTCCTAGTTTGCTGGCTTCTCCTACAGAAAACGCTTCTTGGAACCTTCCTCATCTCCTTGACTTCTAAGTCTAAAGAGCTCCAGGAACTGAGCAGGCATGGTGGTTCACGCCTGTAATCCCAGTATTTTGAGAAGCTGAGGTGGGAGGGTTGCTTGTGGCCAGGAGTTCAAGACCAAACTGGGAAATAATGCAAGACCACCATCTCTCAAAAAAAAAAAAAAAAAAAAAAAAAACTGTTTTAAAATTAGCCGAGCATGGTGGTGCACCACTGTAGTCCCAGCTATTCAGGATTCCTTTAGCCCAAGAGTTAGAAGTTGCAGTGAGCCATGATTATATACTGCACTCCAGTCTGTGCATCAGAGGACCCAAATCTAAAAATAATAATAATAAAAAAGAACTCCAGGGCTCAGCTTTGTCAGCTTTGTACTTCTTTATTTTGTATCTATACCCCTTCACCAGAGAACAGCAGTCTCTCATATGGATTTAATACTATCAGACTATCTATAAAAATATCACTCCCAAATCTCCTCTTTTTGATTCATATAATGTCCAGGTAGTAAATGCTGTTAAGCTTTTCAAGCAGAATTTAGACTTCCCATGTTTTGCCTCTGTGTTCTGTGGTTCCATGTGTAAGCCCAGAAGACAATGTGGACTTATATAGTAGGCTGAATAACGGTTCTGGAAGATAGTAGGCCCTAATCCCTATAATGTTATTTTCTATGGTAAAGATTTTGCAGGTATCATTAGATTAAGACCTCTCCCCAATCCCGATGAGAGGATTATCCTAAATTATGTGGTGGAGGCTCTAAATGTAATCAAAATTGTCCTCATAAGAGAAAGGCATAGGGATATTTGAATGTGATGTGAAGACAGAGATAGAGACTTGAGTGATGTGGCCACAGGCCAAGGAGCGCCAGCAGCCACCTGTAGTTGGTAGATGAAAGGAAAAGATTCCCTCTAGTGCTTTTGTTGGGAATGCAGCCCTATCAACACCTTGATTTCAGCCCAGTGGTACCGATTTCAGACTCCTGGATTCCAGAACTGGGCAATAATGAATTTTGGTGGTTTTAAGCCACCTAATTTGTGGTAATTTATTTCAGCATAAATTACTAGAAACTAATAACATTTATCTAGGATCTGTGATGGCACAGGATGGAAGACTGGGGAAAGCTCCAGATGACCTGGAGGACTGAGAAGCCATTATACCCTGACTGACGATGAGCATTCTATTAAAAATTAGATGTGGCACCAGACTATCAGGGTGAGAAGTTTGCAGTCTGGTCTGCAGGTTAGTATTTAATTTCACTGGGGGCCATACTAACTTTCTAGATGTATGTATCTTTCAATAGTATATCCTGTGCCTGAAGATAAGATCAGTGATTATACACATACTACAACATTAATGTCACATCTCATTTCACCCCACCAATGTAGCAATTTTCTGTGTTGCTTTCATGCACTTAGCAAGATTAATACCACACACTTTAGGTTTGTTATTCCTCAGTAGTAGTAGGTATATTAGGTTTTAGTAGCATTTACTAAGAGCCTGGCCATTTCCAGGAGTACAGTAGTTCACTTTAACTGTAGTTTCACTTTCCATGGTTTCAGTCACCTGAGGTAAAATACAATAAGATATAAGAGAGAGGAGAAAGAGAGAGATGGGGGAGGGGAGAGAGAGAGAGAGAGAGACCACACTCATGTAACTTTCATGAAAGTTTATTGTTATAACTGTTCTATTTTATTATAGTTATTATTATTCATCTCTTACTGAAATTAAACTTTATTGTGGGTATATATGTAGGAAAAAAAAAAACACTGCATACAGGGTTCAGCACTAACTGTGGT